>NC_080168.1:78160115-78421624 GCF_950295315.1 Erinaceus europaeus | reverse complement strand
CAAATGAATTCTACAAAACCTTCAAAGAAGAACTAATACCTCTACTTTTAAAAGTCTACCTGAAGATTAAAGACACTGGAATACAACCTTCCAGTTTCTATGAAGCAAACATCACTCTGATACCAAAAGCAGACAGGAACACAACCAAAAAAGAAAACTACAGACCAATATCTCTGATGAACATAGATGCAAAAATATTGGAACAAAATTCTATCCAACTGAATACAGCAGTATATTAAAAAGATTGTTCATCATGACTAAGTGGGGTTTATCCCAGGCATGCAAGGTTGGTTTAATATATGTAAATCAATCAACGTGATCTGCCACATCGACAAAAGCAAAACCAAAAACCACATGGTCATATCAATAGATACAGAGAAAGCCTTTGACAAAATACAACATCCCTTTATGATCAAAACACTACAAAAAAGGGGAACAGTTGGAAAATTCCTGAAGATAATGGAATATATATATATATATATATATATATATATATATATAAAACCTACAGCCAATATCATACTCAATGGTGAAAAACTGGAAGCATTTCCACTCAGAACAGGTACTAGACAGGGCTGCCCACTATCACCATTACTATTCACCACAGTGTTGGAAGTTCTAGCAATCAGGCAGGAGCAAGGAATTAAAGGCATACAGATTGGAAGAGAAGAAGTCAAACTCTCCCTATTTGCAGATGACATGATAGTATACATAGAAAATCCTAAGGAATCCAGCAAGAAGCTTTTGGAAATCATCAGGCAATACAGTAAGATGTCAGGCTACAAAATGAACATTCAAAAGTCAGTGGCAGTCACTACTCAAGGAAATTGAAAAAGACACAAAGAAGTAGAAAGATATTCCATGTTCATGGGTTGGAAGAATTAACATCATCAAAATGAATATACTACCCAGAGCCATCTACAAATTTAATGCTATCCCCATCAAGATCTCAACCGCCTTTTTTAGGAGAGTAGAACAAATGCTACAAATGTTTATCTGGAACCAGAAAAGACCTAGAATTGCCCAAACAATCTTGAGAAAAAAGAACAGAACCGGAGGCATCACACTCCCAGATCTCACATTGTATTATAGTGCCTTTGTCATCAAAACTGCTTGGTACTGGAAGATGAATAGACACAATGACCAGGAATAGAATTGAGAGCCCAGAAATAAGCCCCCACACTATGCACATCTAATCTTTGACAAAGGTGCCCAGACTGGGGAAAGCAGAATCTCTTCAACAAATGGAAAAAATGGGTTGAAACATGCAGAAGAATGAAACTGAACCACTGTATTTCACCAAATACAAAAGTAAATTCCAAGTAGATGAAGGACTTTAATGTTAGACCAGAAACTATCAGATACTTAGAGAAAAATACTGGCAGAACTCTTTTCCACATAAACTTTAAAGACATCTTCAATGAAACGAATCTAATTACAAAGAAGACTAAGGCAAGCATAAACCTATAGGACTACATCAAATTAAATGGCTTCTGCAAAGCAAAAGAAACCACTATCCAAACCAAGAGACTCCTCACAGAATGGGAGATCTTTACATGCCATACATCAGACAAGAAGCTAATAACCAGAATATATAAAGATCTTGCCAAAACTCAACAAGAAAACAAATAACCCCATCCAAAAATGGGGGGAGGACATGGACAGAATACACACCACATAAGAGATCTGACAGCCGAGAAACACATGAAAAAATGTTCCAAGTCTTTGATTGTCAGGGAAATGCAAATAAAGACAACAATGAGATACTACTTCACTCCTGTGAGAATGTCATACATCAGAAAAGGTAACAGCAGCAAATGGCGAGAGTGGCTGTGGGACTAAAGGAACCCTCCTACACTGCTGGTGGGAATGTCAATTGGTCCAACCCTGTGGCGAGCAGTCTGGAGAACTCTCAGAAGGCTCAAAAGGGACCTACCCTATGATCCTGCAATTCCTCTCCTGGGGATATATCCTATAGAACCCAACACACCCATTCAGAAAGATCTGTGTATACCTATGTTCTTAGCAGCACAATTTGTAATAGCCAAAACCTGGAAGCAACCCAGGTGTCCAACAACAGATGAGTGGCTGAGCAAGTTGTGGTATATATACACAATAGAATACTACTCAGCTATTAAAAACGGTGACTTCACCATTTTCAGCCAATCTTGGATGGACCTTGAAAAAATCATGTTGAGTAAAATAAGTGAGAAACAGAAAGTTGAATATGAGATGATCTCACTCTCAGGCAGAAGTTGAAAAAGAAGATCAGAAGAGAAAACACAAGTAGAACCTGAACTGGAACTGGCGTATTGCACCAAAGTAGAAGACTCTGGGGTGGGGTGGGGGGAGAGAATACAAGTCCAAGAAGCATGACAGAGGACCTAGTGGGGGTTGTATTGTTATATGGAAAACTGAGAAATGTTATGCGTGTACAAACTGTTGTATTTACTGTCAAATGTAAAACATTAATTCCCCAATAAAGAAATTTTTTAAAAAAAGGACACAGACCATCTCTGGAGCCCAGTGAGACAGCATGTACAGGAAACCACAGATTCCTATATCTTTTGCAAATGTCCATAAAAGGCTCACCAACTTATTTTGTCTTACTGTTAGAACATAACACCTCATCAGTTCATTAGCACATAAGGCCTCAATATATCTTGCCAAATAGTGAACATGTGTTACTCTCCAGGCACGATTTGACAATAGAATATCCATCTTTCCAGCATATGAACATGGTTTTAATAGTGAAACGTGAGACTGTCAACACAAGTGTAATTAACTAACATCCCTGCCTGACTGCAGTTCTTCAGAAAGGAAATTTCCATGGTCCGGGAGGTGGCACAGTGGATAAAGCATGGAACTCTCAAGCATGAGGCCCTGAATTCAGTCCCCAGCAGCACAGGTACCAGAGTGATGTCTGGCTCTTTCTCTCTTCCCCTATATTTCTCATTGATAAATGAATAAAATCTTTTTAAAAAGAGAAAGAAAAGAAAGGAAACTTTCAGGCAGACACTGTTCATGTGGACCACACCCTACTTTTCTGATTTAGCTCTTCAGGATCTGCCATCTGCCACAACTTTAATTGGAACACCACTCTAGAGAACCATAATAAAGTCCTTCTGCCCTACTTAACTATTTTTTTAATTTTTGTTTCTCTCTCTCTCTTTTAAATTTTATTAGTGATTTAATATTGATTTACAAAATTACATGTCAACAGGGGTGTAATTTCATACCGTTCCCACCACCAGGGTTTTGAATCTTCAATTCCTCCATTACAAGCCTCCTCAATTCTCCCAAGGTTGCAGATATGGGTCATCCCTACAACTATCTGTCTATATTTGTACATAATTATGCCCTTTTTTCTTTCAGGTCCAGTCCTCTTTTCTCCTCCAAGCCACTTATGACCCTAGTACTACATCCAAATGTCCCTCCCTTTTTCCTCCTCTTTCTCTGGGTCCTGATGGAGCTGGAGTTCAGAGCCCTCTTAACTTCTTTCTATCACTTCTCCCCCACTGGGAGTATGGATCAAGATTGTTTTCAGGGTGCAGAAGGAAGGGATTCTGGCTTCTGTAATTGCTTTTCCACTGGACATGGGCATTGACTGGTCAATCTATACCCCCAGCCTGTTTCTATCTTTCCCTAGTAGGGTAGAACTCTGGAGAGGCGAGGGAGGTTCCAGGACACATTGTTTTGGTCATCTGGCCAAAGAAGTCATCCTTGCCCCTCTTTGTGATAGACTCATAATCTAAGCAAAGTAACAATGAGCATAGCTGTCCAGTGCTGTGGAAAGGGACTGGGCTTTTCAAGCAATCTTAATTTTCTCCCTATAGCACTGTAGCTAGGAAAATTCTGGAACTCAGAAGTTTTAAGATGTAGATGATACCTATTACAGTCAAGACTATACAAAATAATACATGCCACATATCTAGTGGAATACGACTAGGTACTTAGTAGATGTCAGAGCTTTATCTCCTCCTGTTACAGAAATCCCATGGGGGGCATGGTAGCACAGTGGATTAAGTGCATATGGTGTGAAGCACAAGGACTGGCATAAGGATCCCGGTTCGGCATCTGCAATATTCCAGCCTTTAGGTTCATGATTAGTCAACAATTTGTCTGTCTTTTTTCAGCCACCAGATTGCTACCATGATGCCAACTGGACTCCTCTGGGCAGACAACCCCACCAATATGTCCTGGAGCCCCACTCTCCAGTAGCCCCGCCCCACTAGGGAAAGAGAGAGACAGGCCAGGAGTATGGATCTATCTGCCAACATCCCATGTTCATTAGAGAAGCAATTACAGAAGCCAGACCTTCCACCTTCTGCACCTCATAATGACCCTGGGTCCATACTCCCAGAGGAATAAAGAATAGGAAAGCTAACAGGAGAGGAGATGGGATACGAAGTTCTGGTGGTGGGTACTGTGTGAAGTTGTACCCCTCTTGCTCTATGGATTTTGTCAGTGTTTCCTTTTTATAAATAAAAATTTAAACAAAGAGGATCCTGGTTCAGTTTGAGCCCCTGGCTCCCCACCTGCAGAAGTGTTGCTTCACAAGCGGTGAATCAGGTCTGCAGGTGTCTATCTTTCTCTCCTCCTCTCCATCTTTCCCTCCTCTCTCCATTTCTCTCTTTCCTAGCCAACAATGACAATAACAAAATAAGAATAACAACAATGATAAACAAGGCAAAAAAAGGGGGGAAATGACCTCCAGGAGCAATGGGTTCGTAGTGCAGGTACCAAGCCCCAGCAATAACCCTGGAGACAAGAAAAAAAAAGCCCATGGAGATGCACAAACTAACAAAGCAATGTGTACACTCAGCTATAGATCTGAGGCAATAAACAGTATGGAGGTAAATCAAAATGGCAAAAAAGATCATAAAGTTCTGGACCATTTCTATCAGAAATAATCTCAGAAGGGTCAGGTCTATAGAGTTTAGATTTCTTAAGTTCTTCACCTGAAACAATGTGGAAATATATCCTGACCTCTCTAGTGGATCAAGAAAAGGGTGTTTCAGTGGCACATCTGAATGGATGCTTCATTGAAAGGAGGAAGGGAAGCATTTTCATACTCCTTATACAAAATGTCAGCAGAGTGCACAAGCCAATCGCTAAATGGGAGTGCTTTTTGTTTTAAGATTCTTAGGATTGGGCTGGGTGGTGGTGCACCCAGTTAAGCGCACGCATCATGCACAAGAACCTGGGTTTGAACCCCCACTCCCCACTCACAGAGGCAAGGCTTCAGGAGTGGTGAAGCATCTACAGGTCTCCCTCTCCCTCTCTCTTCCTCCCCCCTCCTTTCTGTCTCTCTCTCTCTCCCTCTCTCTCCCTCTCTCTCTCTCTCTCCCTCTCTCTCTCTCTGTCTCTCCTGCCTTCTCAATTTCTCTCTGTCCTGTCAAATAAAACAAGGTAAAAACAAACAACAATAAAAATGGCCACCAGGAGTAGTGGATTTATAGTGCTGGCACTGAGCCCCACAGATAACCCCAGTGGCAAAAGAGAGAGAGGGAGAGGGAGAGGGAGAGGGAGAGGGAGAGGGAGAGGGAGAGGGAGAGGGAGAGGGAGAGGGAGAGGGAGAGGGAGAAAGAGAGATTCTTAGGAAATCCTGACACATTTAAGAGGGAGAAGGCTGCTCTTTAAAACATTTTATTTATCTATTTATTTTAATGAGAGAGGAAGAGAGACCAAAGCACTGCTCAGTTTTAACGGTGGCACTAGGTATTGAACCTGGGACCTCAAAAGTTTAAGGTATGAAAATCTTTTACATAACCATTATGCTGTCTCCTTAGCCCTGAATAGTATTTCCAACTCCAATCCCTCTCAAAGAAATTAGAAAGGATAATACCCTTCTTATAGATTTTGCTTGTTTTAAGTTACTGTAACTTTAGAATGCTTTAATTCAACTTAAGATACTGAGTTTAATGTGAAAAAGAACCCCCACCTGCAGGGGGGAAGCTTCATGAGTGGTGAAGCAGGTGCCAATCTTTCTCTCTCCTCTTTACCTACCCCCCACCCACCCACCCATCCCACCCTCCACCCCTCAATTTCTCGCTGTCCTATCCAATAAAATGGAAAAAAATGGCCACCAGGAGCAATGAATTTATGGTGCAGACATGGAGCCCCAAAATTAACCCTGGTGACAAAAAAAAAAAGTAAAAAATAATAATGGTCTTCCCAAAATAGTTAAATAATGCTCAATCTAAGAAGCTGAAAGATTTTATCTGCACTTAAATGACTTAAGGTGTTCTCTGAATGCTTGAGAGCTCCAACTTTTTTTAAAAAACAAGTTGGTTACTATGTAATAATATAGATTCTGCCCATGAATTCTAGAACTACTTCAGGATCTCCAGGGATTTTTTTCCCCCAACTACTAGATAAAAATCATCTGACGTGACTACCTACTATTTTAAGCAAAAGATAAAAAGTTAGTGGAAACTAACCTATTTTTAGACTGTGACCTTAAGCAAGGCCAGTAGTTAAATAATAGCAACTTACTAAACTTTTTACCAAATTCACAAGTTAAAATGCTTTTTTTTTTGAGATCAGTTTATTAATACACGAGTCATTCATTAGAGCACAAAGAAAACAGGCTACCAATCTACCCCCTACAGGAGGATGGCTAAACATGTCGCATCTTCCTATGAGTACTGAATTTCCTTTCCTTAACAAAAAGTAAATAAATCTATCATTTAAAAAAAATGTGACCTGTCTAGTCTGCAATATTCTGTCAATGTAAAATGATCACTGGATCGGCCAGGGAGACACCATAATGGTTCTGCAATAGACTTCCATGACTGAGACTCTTAGGTCTTAGGTTCAACCCTCAGCACCATTAGCCAAAGCTGAGCAATGCTCTAGAAAAACAAACAAAATGAGAAAACAAACAAAAACACTGAAATGTTCACTGGATCTTGAGTGAGCATGAAAAAAATAATTTATGGACCAGGAAGTGGTATACCCAGTTGAGAAAAAAAAGTTACCGTGTATAGAGGGAGAGCTTCATGAGTAGTGAAGCAGTGCTGCAGGTGTCTCTATCTCTCCTTCCCCTCTCCATATTTGTCTCTCTCCAAATAAATCAATCAATAAAAATATTCTTAAAGAGAAAAAATAATATAAAATGTCATTAATTTTACATTATATACATGTTGAAACCATATATTGGGCATCTCAAGTTAAATAAATATTAAAGTTAATTTTAACTGTTTCTATTTTTAATGTGGTGATTTCTACACTTAAAATTATACTTCACTGATCTTAGCCATGAGGCTGAGGTTGGGCTAAAATCTTCTACCACTAGAGGAAGATGGGTCCAGCAATGGGTGCAACCTAGAATGTTCCTAGCTCTGACCACAGAATGTGAGCTCAGACCTATAGGGATGCAGAGGCTCCTGCACTGAAAATAGGCCCCAGATCAAATTGATGAAGTTTACAGTTAACAATATTTATATACTTTTCCCAGATTTGGGAGCTACTTTCTGCCCTGATCCAGCTTTTTAGTCCGATTTCCAACCCTGACACCATCTCCCCAGACAGTACCTTTGGCCTACCTGCATGTTAGCTATTGGGCTCAGGCAAAAATTAGTAAAGTTATGCGTCCCTTAGAATATACCTAAAATAGACCTACTAACTTTTTTCAAAATGGAGACCCCAAATCTCTTCTGCTATATATTCTTGCTTTTAGGTTCCAGATTATTCAACAATTTGCTTTATTTATATCTTAATGCTTTTTCAGACACCAAGTTGCAGATGCTACCATGATGCCAACCTGACTTCCCCGGGCAGATGACCCCACCAATGTGTCCTGGAGCCCCACCTCCCCAGAGCCCTGTCCCACTAGGAAAAGAGAGAGACAGGCTGGGAGTAGGGATCGTCCTGCCAGTGCCCATGTTCAGCAGAGAAGCAATTACAGAAGCCAGACCTTCTACTTTCTGCATCCCATAATGATGCAGAAATGATGGGTCCATACTCCTAGAGGGATAAAGAATAGGAAAGCTTCCAGTGGAGGTTATGAGATAGGGAACTCTGGTGTTGGGAAATGTGTGGAATTTTACCCCTCTTATCCTATGGTTTTATCAATGTTTTCTATTTTATAAATAAATTAAATTAAAAAATTGTACTCATTACTTTCATTCTCTATCAGAAAACACTGATGTTTCAGCTTAGAGTCTAAGTTAGCTCTATCAGGGTGACTTACCCTACAGAGCTCACTGTCTCTCTGCCTTGTGTTTCTTCATTTACAAGATGACAAAAACATAGTCAAGATGCCTTTTTTAAAATCTCTATGGTGAAGTCAGATGGTGGTGCACTCAGTAGGGTGCACTTATTACCATGCACAGCAAACCAGATTAAAGTTCCTGATCCACATCTTGGGGGTTGGGGAAAGGGAAGCTTCAGCTATAGTGCTAGAAGTGTCTCTCCTTTTCACTACGTTTGTCTTCCTCTTTGATTCTTACCCTCTATCAAGAAAATGGTCACTGGGAATGGTGTACTGTATGACTGATAACCCTGGTGTGAATATGGGGGAGGGCTGGGGGGGTAACTATGGTTGTGATCCAGTAGGTGGTGCAGTGAGGAAAGCACTGAACCTGCATGAGGTCCTGGGTTGGACTCTTACCATCGCACGTGCCAGAGTGGCATTCAGATTCTCTTTCTTTCTCATAAATGAATAAACAAATCTTTCAAAAAAGAGTTCTTTATGGTTGTACCATTTAAGAACTCGAGGGTTTAACAGTTCCTTCTGATAGAGAAAAGACTCAAGGCATGTCTGATGGCAGCTATGCCAGCACAGGGCTTGAAATAGGCTGCCTAAGAAAAGCTCTAGGTGTCCCTCACAGCCACCCCACAGCCAGGAGAGGCTCTCTGCTAGTCATCCTCTGCCACATGCCAGTCCAGCAGCTGATGGAAGGTGTCTGAGAAAAGCTACTCAGTGTGGGGTTGACACCAAGGCTCAGCACATGGGCCACGTACTAACAGAAAAGCTTGTTGTTCCTCTAGTAGCACAACTGATGGAAGGTAAGGCTGACAGCTTAAGTTCAGGGTGCAGTGGGACAGAAACAGATTCCAGTTGCCAAAGGGTTCCAGAAGCAGCATACTACCCATCCATGATGGGGGGAGGCAGATAGTTTTTATTCTTATGTTTGCAAGACTCCATCCAAATTTTACCAAGTCTGGAGTTTTTGGTTTATAAGATTTAAAAAAAAATTAAAGCAAGATAAGAAACTGGACCTACTCTATGATCCAGCATTTCTCCTGGAGATATAGCCAAAGGAAGAAAATTTACCCATCTGAAGAGATCGATGTACACCTATATTCACAACAGCACAATTTGTTATAATAGCCTGAATTTGGAAGCAACCCAGTTGTCCAACAACAGATGAGTGGCTAAGAAAGCTGTGGTATATATATGAATACTACTAAGCTATTAAGAATGATGAGTTCATCTTCTTCACCTCATCTTGGATGACGCTTGAAGGAATCAGATTAAGAGTGATAAGACAAAATGAATAAGAGGAATACAAGATGATCTCACTCACAGATGGAACTTAAGAAACCAGGCCAGAAAGGGAAAAATGGAGAGTAAAACTTGGACTGGGTTTGGTATATTACACCAAAGGAAAGGACTCTGAGGAAGGAGAAGAAGAAAGGGAGCTGGGGAAGGAGTTTGGGGTCCTGTTTCATGACTGTAGTAAAAAACCTAAGTTGGGGGTGAGATAAGAAGTTGTACCCATATGTCAACAACTAGTCTGTAAACCATTAACTTCCTCAGAAAAATTAAATTACTGGAAAATACTAAAAAGAACAGTGATCTAAGTCTCAGAAATACACTTAAAGTTCTTCTCTGTTATTGGGACTTTGGGGATCTGTTTTATTGTGATTTTATTTTTATTTTTCTGTTTGTTTTCATCTGAGGGGATAAGATCACATTTTAGAATCACCTCAGTTAAATTAACTAAAATCCTGACAGAACCATCATTCTTTCCTTTTGGCTTCCTCAGTTAATGATATACTTTAATTACTTATGGCCTACTATCTTATTTGGATATTATTTTGCCAGTTGCCTCATGATTTGCAATAAACTTATATGAAATCTGAAAAAAAAAATGATTCAATTGCTGAAGAGCTGTCAATCATGAGCATCGGGTAGTACAAACTGCAGGAAACCTGCAGATTTCTGGAACTCTGTTCCCCACAAAGCACAGCCGGGATCATTGTTGTCCCCATAGAATGTCTTCATCATACTATATACAGCACAGGCTTCTCATCTTTCAACTGTGGGGAACTTTCTCTGACTACCTTGCTAGGTTATGATTAGCAAACAGATGAAAAAGAACATCTTAAAAAATCAGTAACATACCAACTCCATTAACTGTTTGAGCTGACCTATCTCTTCTGGCAGTGATCCGAGCTTGTTGTTACTTGCAATTAAGACTTTGAGAGGCAGACCACACAGGCAGGCAGGCAGGGCAGACAGCTGATTTCGACTGTGAAGACAATACAAGGAAAACATGTGTGAACAACTATGTGCATCCTGGTTTTGGACATATATTTAACAAGCAAAGAAAAAGAGGGAGTTGAGGAGACATGTCAGAAGTAAAAAACATTCCCATGATGTTTCTGTAGGTATCATAATTAAAATGCAACACAAATATATTTTTTAAAAGATTTTATGTTGTTTTCCTTTGTTCTTTTTTAAAAATGTTTTTAATTATTTATTTAGTGGATATATATACAGAGAGAAATCAAGAGGGAAAAAGGAAACAGAAAGGGAAACAGACAGACACTTGTAGCACTGTTTCACCACTCATGAAGCTTCACCTCTACAGGTTAGGACCAGGGGCTTGAACTTGAATCCTTACACATTGTACTATGCACACTTTACTGGGTATGCTATCATCCAGCCCCTTTCTTTGTTTTTTTTTTCTTTTTACTGATATGTGGTTAAATATGAGGAAGTAGATGAAATAAACAAAGTCCAAAAATGAACTTTTAGACTGTAAGTCCAATTAGTTAACAATAGGACATCTGCATAGTGAAGGAAAAAATAGTGGTTGATGCAATGCAGCATATGCACATGTTGACTTCAATTATGCACACGTGAAAATTACATAGTGCTATAATGCAATGCTATTTCTATAAAAAATTAACTTAAGGGGGGCCAGATGGTGGCACGGTGGATTAAGCTCGCATGATGCAAAGCACAAGGACTGGAATAAGGATCACGGTTCGAGCCCCCCCCCCCACTCCTCACCTACTGTGGGGGTTGCTTCACAAGCAGTGAAGCAGGTCTGCAGGTGTCTTTCTCTCCCCATCTTCTTCCCCATCTCTCTCCATTTTTCTCTGTCCTACCCAACAACGACAGCAATAACAACAACAACAATATAACAACAACAATAAAAGAACAAGGGCAACAAAAGGGAAACAGCTTCCAGAAGCAGTGGATGGATTCGTGGTGCAGGCACTGAGCCCCAGCAATAACCCTGTAGGGGGGGGAAAAAAAAAAGAAAAAAAATCAACTTAAGGGGCCAGACTGTGGGACATTCTGTTGAGTGCATATGTTGCAACATAGAAAGACCTGGGTTCAAACACCTGGTCCCAACCTGAAGTGAGGAAGCTTCACAAGAGGTGGAACAGGTACCTCTCCTTCTCTTTCCCTCTCTATCTTCCCCTTTCCTCTCCATTTCTGACTATATGCAATAAATAAAATAGCTTTTAAAAACAATTTTAAAAATTGAATGTTGGTGGGGAAAACTTTTAAAGAAAGGCGCAGGCAGTTCTTAAAGGGAAAAAACTTATCTGGCACCAAGTCTCCTGAAAAGTCTGAGAACCTTGGCCAGTAAGGGAGCAGATGGGCAACATGCCCCGAGCTACCCACAGCAACAGGAAGTTGGTGCCAAGTCTTCTCTTCCTGACAGTGTCTACAGGAAACTCAGCAAGGACACAGCAACCAGCTCCAGGGAGGCACTGTCTCATCCATCTCAGTAGCAATGGAGAATTCATTTTGCTGTCACTCTCAACAACCAAGGAGCCAATCTCCAAAGATTTAACTCAGTTTCCTCTGGTTAAAACAAGACTGTGGTGGTTCAATTATGTTTGGGTATTTGTGAGTGAGCTAATTAAGAGAAAGAAGGAAAGTTGATCTTTTGGTAAGCCTAGAGGGTTTCAGCTTCACAAAAAAGTCAGGAAAGCCAAGTCCAGCATTGTTTCACTCTTTGGAGAATTAAGGAGCACTGCCAACAAGTCTCTGAATTTCCTATTCATTGATGATGCTTAGTATTCTGAAAGAAGGGAAAATTCTGGACAAATAAAATCTACAACACATCTATATGTATTTCTCAGTATTTACTTCCATCCCTTATCCTTTAGTAAGCCTTTTCTATATCAAATAAGGAGATAGATAGTTTTTAATTTTTGTTTCCTAGTCATTCATCTAATGATGCCAATGACCAGTGAGATATATAGAAATCTGTACATCAGGTTATTGCAACTATTCAGAATTTCTGTGTGCATGTATGTACATATGTGCCAAGTATTACAGACAGTGTTACTATGTTCTTACATTTATGAGAATATGCATGGGGGGACACTGGTAGGTAAACTGTAAACTCCAAAATCTTACCAGTAACTTTTTTTGAGCAGGTACCAGGAGTGTTTTTTTTGTTGTTGTTTGTTTGTTTTAATTTTCTTTATACTTAGCTATATTTTCAAAAATTCCTCTAAATTGCTTTTGCAATTAGTAAAGAAAGGTAAAAAGATGAACTCCTAGACTGGGTGGTAGTTCACCCAGTAGAATACACACATTATTATCATGCTCCAAGACCCAGGTTCAACCCCGTAGTCTCCACATGCAGAGGAGGAGCTTCGTGAGCAGTGCTGCAGTTGTCTCTCCTGTCTCTCACCTGTGTCTCTCGCTCTCTATAAAAAAATTAAAAAATAAAAACTACAGGGAGTCGGGCTGTAGTGCAGAGGGTTAAACGCAGGTGGCGCTAAGAACAAGGACCGGAGCAAGGATCCCGGTTCGAGCCCTGGCTCCCCACCTGCAGGGGAATCGCCTCACAAGTGGTGAAGCAGGTCTGCAGGTGTCTATCTTTCTCTCCCTCCCTCTGTCTTCCCCTCCTCTCTCCATTTCTCTCTGTCCTATCCAACAACAATGACAACAATAATAACTACAACAATAAAACAACAAGGGCAACAAAAGGGAATAAATAAATAAATAATTTTTTTAAAAAGTGGGAAAAAAAACACCTAGTTACAGGGAATGGTGGAATCATGTAGCCACCAAGCCCCACTGATAATTGTGATGGCAATAAGTAAATAAGGCACTTCACCTGTATACTGGTTACTTCTGTTTGTGAAAAATTCACTGAGATGAATATTTACAATCTGTGTATTTTTTCTTCTTTTGTTCATATATTTCAATTTAAAGTTTTAGTTCCCCGGGAGGTGTATTCACCTGTAGAGCACAGCACTTGCATGCCTAGGTTTCCAATTTTGGTCCCAGGTTCAGTCCCTGGTACCACATAGGCCAGAGCTACGCAGTGCTCTAGTCTCACTCACTCTCTCACCTCATTCTCTTGCTTTTTCACTCTCTGACTTGTAAAAATAGATACTAAAAATGTTTCACACTCCCATTCCCTTATAATGAGAGGGCATGGATCTGTGAGTCAAAGGGCATCTCTAGCTGATGGTTCAGAAAAAGCAGGTGTTGCGCTATGGAACGAACCTTTCTATACAGGTTCACTTCTCCTATGCTTCAGGTAGCTAGGTGTTAGCAAGAAAAGATACAGTTCTGTCTTTTGTCTTCATTGCCCAGATATAGAAAGAAAGCTATCTATCCAAAAATGACTAGAAGGAGAAGAGAGGAGTGAGAGGAGATGGTAGTCCTAGAGGGGTTGCTGGCAGTGGAAGAACCAGCTGCCTCTCTGCTTCCCTGGTTAAGATGACAGGGGAGCATAAGGGTAATATGCTCATCCTGGCTCACTTTCTGACCTTTGGGGGCTGTGGAACGGGAACTAGGGCTACCAGTCTGCCTTTCACTCCTCTCACATCCCTCTTGGCACCTTCTCTCATCTAGAGGAGTCCAGTGGGGCTCTTCTAGCTGAATAAAGGTTGGGCTAGGAGAACTTTAAACACTAAACAAGGCTCTGTGGATGGCAAGTAAATAATATAAAATGAAATGTGTTTTCATAAAACATTTATTAATATGTAGTGTCACAAAGTGTGAATTGGTAAACTGTAATTTTAATAAGGCAATTCTGGCATCATATTTTATAACTTCCCTTTGAAGAGAGGGGAAAGAGAACAAAGCTGAATATTTTAAACAATGTCTAACACCCCTACTTTTTTTCCCCAGAATTAACTATGGTAGTTGGAGATCTTCCCTGTGTGTCTTTGGTTGGAAAGGATACCCAGTCTCAGTATCTTAATGGAGGCATCTAATCAGATTAGCAGCTACTGACTTAAGAAAGCCATTAATCATGCGATTCAAGACCTTACTCATTTAGATGCAAGACTATCTGAGATTACACAGGTTTATTCTCATTGGACTTTCATTCAGGGTGGCCACTGATTTAAAATATGATAAAATTTAGGCTTGTGAAATCATTTATGGTTTCCTTGATGGTAATGAGTTCTTTTTATGAAGTTAAAAGCTGCAGATGCAATAAACACATTCCTATGTTTATGCTGTAGTCAATCACCTGCAGACAACTCTGATATGCTGAGACAAGTCACAAAACTGTACACCGTGGATCCACAACACATTTCTTCTATTCCAGCCATCCATTTCCTCAGCCTCTACTTCACATATTTTTTTATCACAGGATGCTCCTGTATTACTTGTAATTTCCCCAATAGAAAAAAAAGAAAATACACAGGCACACAAAAGCCATTAGCTCCCCAGCAAATATTTATCAAAGAGCGAAGAAACTGGACTCCCTTTAATCCTCTACCCACTAAAGACCACATCAGCGGTCTCAACGTTTTGAAATCACTCATCTGGCAGCAATTTTTCTCAACTAAGTGCGTGCCTGAGGCCATCACCTACAACCCTACCCTTTACTTGTCTCCTGCAGACCTCTGTGCTGTAAAAGCAGCTCCTGCAAAGGAAGAATGTTTAAAAAGTAAGGTTTTGAGACGATGGTCAACATTATCAAAGCTATCATAAGAACAGCATCTGAAAAAAAAGATTTTTTTTTGTAAAGATGTACTCAAGACTATGTAGCAGAGGGAAGGGCTGTTCATTCAGAAATAGAAACTGAAGAGTCTATCATGGTGGCCTGTGGCCTGCAGCCAGCCTGCCAACCTGCCAGGGCTCTTTGGTCACTCTCATTGCCCAGTCTGGGTAGAAGTTGGTCAGAGGAGGAAGGAGACAGAGGAAAGCTGGAGTAGGCTTTTACCAGAGTTTACTGCTGAAGCTTAGGCTTCCATTTATCTCAGCTGAAACAATCCCTGCTCGGTTTGTCTATTTACTCGTTTCAAAATGAAACAAAGCAGCTCAAATCCAATCTGAACTTTTTTGATCATCTCAATTGTTAGAATACATTTTTCTTCTTTTCAAGCACCACTACCCCTTAGCCAACATAATTCCTAAATTACAGAAGCCACAATCCAAGTAATTTATGTAAGGTTTCCCTTTTAGATAATTTTTGATATGGCAAATGTTTTCCGGTTTAGTATTAATATCTGACATTATTTTCTATGGGTTTATCAGAAAGATGTGTTCCTTTAAGTATGCACTTATAAAGAAGGACAAGTTGTAATTTATTAATTCATTCAGAGAAAGAGAACAAGAAAGAACCAGAACTCTCTAATGTATAAGGCACCAGGTTTGAAATATGGGTCTCATCCATGCAAGTCCTGGTCTCTACCCACTGAATCAATGCCCTGGTTGTAACACATGCTTCATCCTCTTCCACCACCTCCTCCTCCTTCTTCTAATGTTTTTTTGTATTTACTTATTTATTTGGATAGAGACAAAGAGAAGTTAAGAGGAAAGGAAAAGCCTAGAGTTGGAGAGAGAAAGAGAGAAACCTGCAGCCCTGCTTTACTGCTCTTGAAGCTTCCCCCTGCTGTCAGGGGTCTGGGACTTGAATCTGGATCCTTATGTATGGTAGCATGTGTTCTCAACTAGGTGCACCTCCACCCTTCCCCCATGTGCTACATTCTTACATGTGGTCTTATTACTTTTAAGTACTTGGACTCACTTAGTAATAGAACTAAGAACTCATTCAACAGAAAATAATTCATACTAAGGTTTCTGTAACAAAATCACCTCCTCAAATGAAAAACCAAAAGCTCCCCAATAGTGAAATTAGAACAAATGAGTTTAGAGTTTATCTCTGCCTCAACTCTTAGGCCTTTAGGTAAGCCACTTAGCCTCTCTGGTTTTGTCACCCTTAAACGGAGATAATAATATCTATACTTAGTTCCTACTCATGACCACAGAATGTGAGCTCAGATCTAGAGGGATGCAGAGGTCACACAGGCTCCTAAGCTAATTATGGGCCCCAGATCACATTAAATCAGTGGGGTTTACAGTCAACAATATTTATACCCCTTTCCCATATTAGGGAGCTACTCTCTTCCCTGATCCAGCTTTCTGGTCCTTTTTCCAGCCATGACATCATCTCCCCAGACAATAATTAGGATCCACCTGCATATCAGATTTCAGGCTCAGGGGAAAAAAAAAAAAAAAACACAACAACAACACCAGTATAGCTATAGGCCCTTTGAAATATAACTAAAATATGCCTACTAGCTATCTACAAAATGGAGGACCCCCCCCCCAACACTTCATCTGCATTATTCCAGCCTTTAGGTCCATGATTGTTCAACAATTTGTTTGGCTATGTTAACTCTGTTTTCAGCTACCAGGTTCCAGATGCTAGCAGGATGCGACCAGACTTCCCTGGACAGACAGCCCCACCAATGTGCCTTGGAGCTCCACTTCCCCAGAGCCCTTTCCCACTAGGGAAAGAAACAGACAGGCTGGGAGTATGTATTGACCTGTCAATGCCCATATTCAGTGGGGAAGCAATTACAGAAGCCAGACCTTCAACCTTCTGCATCCCACAATGATCTTGGGTCCATACTCCCAGAGGGGTAAAGAATAGGAAAGCTATCAGTGGAGGGGATGATATATGGAGGTCTGGTGGTAGAAATTGTGCACAGCTGTACCCCTCTTATCCTATGGTTTTGTCAATGTTTCCTTTTTATAAATAAAAAATATATAGTTAACCCAAAGCTAAATCCTTATTTACAGATTAAACCATACCCAACCATGAGTGTTGCAAAACACTAAACAAAGTGGTAAAAACAACAACAACAACAACCAAAGGGGGGCATATGTGTGCTAAGCTACTTTTTTCACTAATTACTGAAATTTCAATCACTTTTAAAATATGATTTTGTGGACAGGCGGGTGGCCCAGTGGGTAGAAGACATTCCTTATTTACATGGAACTTGGATCCAGCCCTAGGATGCACAGGACAGAGCAGCACTCTGGTTTGTCTTTCTCTCATAAAATAAATAAATCATAAAATACTGTTTCATGTTTCATCTGATGAAAACATCTAACAACCTAAAATAAAGATGATCACTGGGAAGCCTGACAGAAAGGACCAAGCTTGACTACAAAATATCAGGCCAAAACAAGCCAGGTAACTGTTTCATATCTAACTACCAGCAGAACAGATAATCACATGAATGACCTTTCTCACCCATCTTCTTTAATTCCAAGATCCTATCACTTCTCTGGAAAACCATGAATACTAGGAATCACTATGATCCATTCCATCTACCAGTGTGCTTCCAAAGAGTAACAGAAATAATGATGTGAAATCACTAATCACCACCAACCTGTAAGAACTATGTCACAGCGTACATCTGAAGAGCCAGATACCCCAGAGAAAGAATGCCGGGCAGGTTTCACTATGCAGATAATCCAGGCTAGCCTTTACGTGGGTTACAGCTAGGGAGGGGAGCAAACAAGTGTGCAGTAGTTCCTGTTATTGTTGGTTTCAAAAGTGTGTCTGTGTCTGGCATTTGACCCTCAGCAAAAAGCAACAATTTTACTTTAGTTAAATACTTCCCTCACCCCACCCCCCACCAAGGGATACACCTCCTAATTTTGGTCTTAATGTTCTTTTATTGCAAACTCTGCTTGAATTTCATTAAAGGCAAAGTAACTTTTTTCTGTCTTGCCTATAACACTTGAGTGCTAATTTTCATGCACACAAAACAGTGAGTGATATCCATAGGGAACCATTTCCTTTTTTCCTATTTGTGCCTTTCTGAAAATCCTACTATAGCAGAATGTCTCACCCAAGTTTCCCCTAGTGACTGAGTGTTTCCCCTTCATTGCAACCATCCTTCTGTCTGAGCCGATTAACACCAATACTCATGGTCTTGCTTTCAGTTTCTCAATGCTACTTTGATTCAATTTAGTTTCACAGCTATAGTGCTTTACATACACTTTCTATCTCGGATGAAGTGCTGTATACACATAACACCTGGGAGCTTACATTTACATCTAACTTTGGAAGCAGTTAGATCTACCTAAAGGTTGAGTGCAACAATCATTTGAAAGCTAAAAATGCTTAGAAATTAAGAACCACAGGGTTGGTAAAATATTGGACTGTCAGAAAAATCATGATGTATTCTGCTGTATTTCTATGCAAAAATGTGTTACTATTTCTGCTACAACCTAATGGCTCCCATGAACAGTGCTCTGTTTTGCCATGTGCACAACACAGGTTTAAGTTGGGTCCCCATCATACTGAAGGAAGTTTCTGTATTGTGGGCACCATCCCTCCTTCCCTCTCTGTTTCTATCCAAAAATAAAATAAAATAAAATAAAATAAATAAAATAGCATAAAACTAGAATCAACATTTCAGTGGAATCTTGAATGCCATACCAATCCATTTTATACCCTACACACATAAACAACTTATTTGGAGAAGGCAAAGGGAACTCTCTTTTCAGCCACCAGGTTCCAGATGCTAGCATGATGCCAACAAGACTTCCCTAGACAACACCACCAGGTGTCCTGGAGCTCTGCTTCCCCAGAGCCCTTCCCCACTAGGGAAAGAGAGAGACAGGTTAAGAGTATGGATTGACCTGTCAACACCCATGTTCAGCAAGGAAGCAATTACAGAAGCCAGACCTTCCACCTTCTGCATCCCACAATGTCCTTGGGTCCGTGCTCCCAGACGGTTAAAGAATAGGAAAGCTATCAAAGGAGGGATGGGATACAGAGTTCTGGTGGTAGGAATTGTGTGGAGTTGTACTACTCGTAACCTATGGTTTTGTCAATGTTTCCTTTTTATAAAGAAAGATAGGAAGGAAGAAAGAAAGATTATTACATAGTATCTTAGGACCTATCATATGTTAATAAAAAGCTCACACAAAAATAAACAAAAAGAAAAAAAAAACCCTAGTATAGCCACAGGCCCTTTGGAATATAACTAAAATATGCCTACTAGCTATCTACAAAATGGAGTACCACCCAACTCTTCATCTGCACCATTCCAGTCTTTCAGTTCATGATTGTTTAACAATTTGTTTGGCTTTGTATGCTAAGTCTCTTTTCAGACACCAGGTTCCAGATACTAGCATGATGCCGACCAAACTTCCCTGGACAGACAACCCCACCAATGTATCCTGGAGCTCGCTTCCCCAGAGCCCCACCCTACCAGGGAAAGAGATAGGTAGGTTGGGAGTATGGATCAACCTGTCAACGCCCATGTTCAGTGATGAAGCAATTACAGAACCCAGACCTTCCACCTTCTGCATCCCACAATGATCTTGGGTCCATACTCCCAGAGGGATAAAGAATAGGAAAGCTATGAGGGGAGGGGAGGGGATACGGAGTTCTGGTGGTGGGGACTGTGTGGAGTTGTACCCCCCTTATCCTATGGTTTTGTCAGTGTTTCCTTTTAATAAATAATAAATAAATGAGTAAAATATAGACTAAAAGGATAAAAACAAAAAAAAGAAAGAGAACTATGAGAAAGGTAAAAGCAGAAGGTAGACACTGATACAGGTTAGAAGGCACACAGCTCACAGCTATAGTGGTCACCTCACTTTACACAGTCGCTGAGCATATCTGCACCACATTTGGTTGTGCAGACAAACTGGTTCCCCACAATAACAACCAATCACAATTATCTGAGTATAAATAAACATTTGCTTTTAATATTCTTCTTCTTTTCTTTTTTATACCTCTATCCAATAGCAACTGCCCCTACCCATGCCTGTACTTAAGTTTCAAAGTGTGGTTATTGAGAAATTGTCTCTTCTCAGTATTTTTTCTCCCTTTTTCTAAGAGCCCTTCATTTCTAGAGAATAAGACTTTTAATTATTATTCTAATATTCCTCTATTGTGTGCACTGTGTCTTTCTTTCCAAAGTGGAGCCAGAGGTTTAAATTCAAAGAAGCATCTGATGTTCAAAGAGAATTCAATGTCCAAATTGAGAATTAACAAAAACATTCATTTGCCCAAATATTTATAAGCCAACCATGTAGATTCAAATTTTAAACATTAAGAGGGGTCTGAACTCAAGTCTTGATGAATGTCTCTGTGAGAAACCTTGTTGCTGGCACACACAGAGGCCACTAGACAATTAAGAGAGCTATATTAGCTCTGAAGAACTGAAGGGAGGTTCTGGGTAGAATGAATTCCAGCTTCATATACCAGAAAGGTGTGCCTACCTTACCTACTTTCTCCTTCAAGTCACCCTCACCAAAAATCAAGAAATATGGATTTGGAGGATCCACAGGTGGCTCTCCTAATACAGTGCATGTGTTACCAGGCACAAGAACCCAAGTTTAAGTCCAAGGACACCACATAGGAGCACCTCCAGGGGTAAGTTACACTACCTCCCTACAAAGAGCAGAGTTGCAGTGCCTTTCCTTGATACCTAACTCTCTCTCTGCTTCTGCTCACTATCTATAGGAAAAAAAAAAAAATACATATATATATATATATATATATATATATATATATATATATACATACATACACACACACACAAAGAGCACTGAAGTTGTGTAGGCACTGAACCCCAGCAATAAAACCCTGATGGCCTCACAAAAATAGTTTATTTATCTTAACATTTTTCTCAACCAAGAAAAAATAAATACTCTCTTGAATAAGCAAAAAATGCTCAAGTCAACTCTTACTCAAGGACACTTTAAATAATATTCATAGGCAGGGTAGACAACATAATGGTTATGCAAAGAGTCTCTAATCTCTGAGCTCCAAAGTCCTAGGTTCAATCCCCCACACAGCCATAAGTCACAGTTGAGCAGTGCTCTGTTTAAGGAAAAAAGAGAGAATTATTAGAAGG
Organism: Erinaceus europaeus; assembly: GCF_950295315.1. Taxonomy (NCBI): domain Eukaryota; kingdom Metazoa; phylum Chordata; class Mammalia; order Eulipotyphla; family Erinaceidae; genus Erinaceus; species Erinaceus europaeus. The sequence continues at coordinate 78,400,273 of NC_080168.1, read as the reverse complement.
AAGGAAGGAAGGTAAGAAGGAAAGGTTCATAATAAAATTTAATATGTCTAAACACTATCATTTCAAGACATGTGCGTCTCCACCTAGTTCTAAGAATTCTAGAACATGCTATAGAAATTGACAAGCATGATGGTGTAAGTTTAGACATATCTTTGTTCTATTCTTTCTTTAAGGGGAAGAAATCTCTCATGCAACTTTACTCATAATAACACAGTTCCACTTAACTGCTCTAATACTTTCACAAGTCAAGAACACATCCTCTTTATTAATAATATTATAAAATCTACTTACTTTAGTCAAATCCACATCCTTTTGTCATTTAATTTAACAATAAACATTTCTTGGGTACTTACCATGCTTGAGGCCCTGTCCTATGCTAAGCACATAGACAACAATTATTTATATTCAAGACAATCTTGTAACATAAGCACTCTTTTCAGACACAAAAAAATCCACCTTATCCAGAGAATTAAAATCACTTGTTCCATGCTGCCAAGCTCCGTTCTAAGTTTTTTTTTTTTTAAATATCCTTTATTACCATCCTCCCCTTTGCCATATCCCTCTTTGCCTTTTTATGACAGAGAGGAGAGAAAGAGACACTTCCAGCACTAATCCACAACCAGTGAAGCTACTACCATGCCATCGGGATAGGGGTGGGGGGTGAATATAGGTCCTCTGAAATGGTAATATGTTTGCTCTAAAGGATGTACTGCTATTAATTCTCTCCCACCCGCAGGTTTAAACAAGGTGGGTCGAGCTTCACATCAAAGTCTGTGGTTGTCCATAAAGTGAACACTACCTCCCCCCCAAGCTGTGTCACCAATGGTGAATTGTACAAAGCAAAGGACTCTGGGAAGGGACTGTAGGAAGAAAACTTTGGGGGTAGGGGTAAAAGCAGCAGCGCAGCAATAACCCTGGCACTATGAATGCACTGCTCCTGGAGGCCATTTTTCCTATTTTGTTGTTGTCCTTGTTGTGGTTGTTGTTGTTGTTGTTATAGCTGTTGTTGTTGGATAGCACAAATCAAAATTGAGAGAGGAAGGGAAGAGACAGTGAGGGGGAGAGAAAGATAGACACCTGCAGACCTGCTTCACTGCTTGTGAAGTGACCCCCCCTGCAAGTAGGGGGCAGGAGCTCCTACCAGGATCCTTATGCTAGTCCTTTTGCTTCATGCCATGTGCACTTAATCTGCTGCGCTACTGCCCGGCCCCACAAGGGGACCCTTCTACACTATTGTTGGGAATGGATATTAGATCAGCCCCTGTGTAAAACAGTTTTGGAATTCCTGAAAACTTTAAAAATGAACCCAACATACAACCCAACAATTCCTCTCTTTGGCATTTATACAGAGAACACAAAGACACCTATCCATAAAAATCTATGCACACCTGTGTTTATGGCAGTTCTATTTCTAACAGCCAAGATTTAAAAACAATGTAAGTGTCCAACATCTGGTGAATGATTAAGGAAATTGTGACATATATACACAATGGGATACTAGACAGCTATAAGAAATGATGACATTCTCTTTTACTACAACATGGGAAGAACTAAAGGCAACATGTTGAAGAAAATAAGGCAGAAGGAGAATAAACACCAGCTGGTCTCACTCGCAGATTAGATCTAAGAAACAAAACAAAGGACAACATAGGGTGAATTTATTATTATTATTATTATTATCATATTAAGGGGCTTAATGCTTTACAGTGCAATAACTGATATATGCATACAATTCATTTCTGTTTAATTCCCTATGCCCCTCTGTTGTATTAATTCTCCATAGGTGTGTGGGCTTATTTCTGGGCTCTCAGTTCTATCCCATACCTTACTGAGTGTACACTTACTTTGCTCAAGAATCTATTCTAAACTCTGAGAATATATGAAATATAGATGAGTCCTCAAACTTAACCCCTAACAAGACTGAGCAACATCTCTGAGCTGATATACCTATGGCCTACTTGAACATGAATCATATATGTATATTATGTGGTGCAGAAGGTTGATTGTCATACATATGCTTTACTGCAAAGCGATTTTCCTAGCCCAGTCTTTGTGAGATTAGGGCTCGGAACATATTCACTTCCACCTTAGTTCTTCTCCACCAGGCATCTACGCACAAACAATCTCTTCTCACTGTCTTTTCAGGCACAGGATTTGAAAGGACAGTTTCATAGCACATACTGAGAACCACGGCTCTTTTTTTCTTCTCCCAAAAGCTTCATTCAAAGCATGCATCATGCTGCACAATTCAAGCCTGTGGAAATCTGAATATAATTATTTAGTGTATTCGTAATAATCGTAAGTGATTGTAAAATTGGTAGAAAACACTGTTGGAGGTTTTAACTAGCTTCCCTCCCCCCACACCTTTTAAAGGGAATTATTTTATAGCCCTGTAATTTGTTAGAAGACTGATAGTAATACAAATCATTTTGTCCACCAAATATATATATATATATATATATATAACAGATGACTTGTGATGAGAGAAGCAGAGCTGTGGTGATTACTGTCTCTTGGATACTGACCAATTTTGTAACTATCTGTGAATCTATTCTAGCTAGTCTGCTCCCATATGTGCCTGAACATGCATCTATGTGTGTTGAATTTGCTTTCAACACAGGTTAGAATAGCTTATAGTCTCATAAAGGACTTAAATATGATCTTTTGCATATATTAATTTTGCATTTGCATCAGAGTCGTGATTTTTTTCTTTTACAAAAACAGAATTGCCTTCTAACAGGTGATGAACGTTAGCCATCATGTTTCAGCAATGAAATCTGAGTGCAGACAAATGAAAAGATTCTTTCAGCTGATACAGATTTTTGTACCAGATAACTGTTTCCCTCTCTATAAAATACAGAGCTCTCAAAACCTTTGAGTAAACCCTTCCATCCCTACCAAAACATTCAATCCTATAAAGACCTGGGGAAAAAAGGAGGAGGAGGAGGAATAAGATGAGGAAGAGAAGGAAGAAGGAGGGGGAGGAGGTGGAGGAAAGAAGGAAGGAAGGAAGGAAGGAAGGAAGGGGAGGAGGAGGAGGAGGAGGAGGAGGAGGAGGAGGAGGAGGAGGAATCACCAAAAATTTAACAATTGGGAACCAGGTGTGACACACCAGTAAAGTACACACATTACCATGTACAAGGACCCAGGTTCCAGGCCTGGTCCTCACCTAGGTCATTGAGTGGGGAAAGTTTCAGCAGCTGTAGAAGTACTACAGGTGTTTTCTCATCTCCTCTCTTCTGCTTCCATTTGAAAGAGAAACAAAAAAGGATGGGAGGGCACAGGTAGCAGTGAAATCACTGAGCAGGCACTAAGCCCCAGCAATATTCCTGGTGGCAAAAATAAAATAGATTGGGAAAGGGTGGCACAGAGCGGGTTAGGGGTGGGCTTTGGGGTCTGGAAAAGAACCTCAGCTAGAGGTGAGAGTGTTTTCCAGACATCTATCATGGTGTGATGAGAAAGTTTACCCATGTGTCAACAAATGTACTGTAAACCATTAACTCCCCCAATAAAATTATAAAAATGAGTTCAAACAAATGAAATAGAATAAAATAAGTTAATAATTGTGAATAACTGATATAGTCTTTATACTTTGCAGTACATATTTAAACTGTAGGAAATAAATGATCATACACAGAATATGTTAAATATAGGATGAATCAACCTGGGTAAGAATTTTGTGCAGCATATTTTAGGATTAAGTGTGTATTCTGGGTCTCTGTTTTATGCAGATTTTATGCGACCCTTCAATACACTGAACTCATACAGAACAGTTGTTCTGGGAATATGGTATCACGAAGGGACATAGTTTTAATTTTCATCTTTGTTTAAACATAAGATCAGTTCCTAAAAGTTTGAGATGATATTGATTTTTATTAGCATTTATAATCTGGCATTCTGAAAAGCACTATTCTATGAGATTCTAGTTAGTAAGTCTCAAAAGGGGGATTTCTATGTTTCTTGGGGAGTCTCAGCTACTTAGCACAACACATGCATTTTTATTAGCATAATTAGCTAAATATTTTTCTATAGAATGTACTTTTGAGAAATGATAATCTACACATCCCAAAAGTGATACAAAGACATCACTAAATTTAGGAAGACACTAAATGTGTGTGTGTGTGTGTGTGTGTGTGTGTGTGTATTTCATGAGAGGAAGAGGAAGAGGAAAAGGGAGAGGGGAGAGGGGAGAGGGGAGAGGGGAGAGGGGACAGGGAGAGGGGACAGGGAGAGGGAGAGGGAGAGGGAGAGGGAGAGGGAGAGGGAGAGGGAGAGGGAGAGGGAGAGGGAGAGGGAGAGGGAGAGGGAGAGATCGCCACCCCGCTCCAGCATACACAATACTGAGGACTGAATCTGAGGACTTATATGTGTAAATCTGCTTTAACTGCTGAATCACCTGGATGCAAGAAATAACTTTTTTTTTCCTCCTACGCAATCTGGCAGAGGGTTTTCTTCAGACCTATTATCTTTATTCATGAACAAATGAATTAATCACAGAAGGATCAATTTTCTCAAATTATGTTTGCATTCCTTTTTGCTATGACTTGCTCGTTGCCAAATGGAATATCAGAAAAACATGAGCTGACTTTATGAAGTAAACTGAGATTAACAGGTTAGAAAGCTCCTATAGAAAGCTCCCAAGAACCCAGCTCTAAAAGTAATCTAAATCTTGTGGCTATTTAAATCTCATTATTTAAAGAAATTATCTCATCCCATTTGTCATGCCAGTCCATTTGGTCCGGAAAGTTTGGCGAAAGTGTTCCAAGCAATGACAGAAAATAAAAAAACAAACAAACAAGCAAACAAAAAACCTTCTTTCAGAGGAATCTAATATTTCTAACATATTCTGCAATTTCTAGCTACTCTTGTACATGTTTTTACTACTATAGAAAAGGAAGCAATGCACACAGTCTTTTTGGTAGTGGGCATAGTGTTTATGTACACTCCCATCAATTTGCAGTCATATAAATTACTATTTAATTAATATGAGAGGGGAAAAAATGATTGAATATCTCAAACTTTTTAAAGTACAGACTGAGTCTTTCTAATACATAGGCTGAATCTTTGATATGTTGACTCTCTTAAAAGCTTAGTCCAGGGAGAACAAAAGCAACTGGTGGCACAGCTATATGCAAATAATGTCAAAGTACCTGAAATATGGTGAGGGTGTGTATGATACAGCAAATCCTAACAAAGGGATTCTTCAAAGTTAACCCAATTACCAAACAATGCGATTATTTCAATAACTATGTATTGTCTTCTTAAACCCTAAGACAACAGGAATCTCCCGCTTCATCTATAGAGCCTATGTTTCTCCCAATCCTGGAGCCTCTGGGGTGGGGGTCACTTCCCTGCATGCTTCTCTCAAGTCAGGCCAAATGATATTGCAACTGCTGATTCCAACCTAATCAATGCAACAAGAACCATCTCAGCATGCTTCACCTCAGACTGTGTACAGAGACATCAGCATGGATTGTCAACCCTTCACCCTCATCACTCATGTGAGACTTTTCCTTTCATATTCATATTCATATTCATAGTCTCTCTAATTCCATTCCAGGAGGTTCACTTCCTAACAAAGTCCCAAAACCTAGAAAAAAAGTTATATATATATATATATAGAGAGAGAGAGAGAGAGAGAGAGAGAGAGAGAAAAGGAAGCAATGCATTTACATCTGGACTTGGGAGTCTGAGAAAACCAGTATTACACTGTGTCTATGTACTCAAAAAGAAACTCTCATTAACTTTTTTTGTTTGTCTAGTTGCTGCAACTGCTACTAAAAAGTAAACGAGAAAAGCCAAGATAAGCAAAGGGAAGCCCTGGCTTAGCCATGACGCCTCCAGACTGCAATCTGAGCCAACTTGCATCAAGTCTTAAACTCCATCTGGTTTTTCATTTAAGGCACGGGAGGCAGCTATGGCATGAAGATGGAAGAGAGATCAACAAAGAAAGGACTGAAAACAAGGAAGTCAAATTCTCAAAAATTCCAACTTAATGGATCAAAGACTTCAAAGACTAGTTCTCATTCTGCTCTATAAGAAAGTAACATAGTTCACAGAAATTAGTACCTAATGGAAGTTTTTCAGCTAATCAACAAAGTAAAAGCAAGAAGGGGTTGGGGGTGGGCGGTAGCACAGCGGGTTAAGCGCAGTGCATGAAGGATCCCAGTTTGAGCCACCGTCTCCCTAACAGCAGGGGGGGTCTCTTCACAGGTTGCCGGGCTAGTGTTGCGGGTGTTTCTTCCCAGGCACGTACTCTCTGAGTTCTCTGTTGGAGAGAACTTGACCAGAGCCAAACTGGTCTGCTGCTTACTCAGCGACGTGGGAGAGGACCAGGAACTCATGGCGAAGCAGGAATGCAATGCAAAGCCTTTTTTGATCAGAGACAACTCCTTTTATATCTTAGAAACCAGAAGTGGCAAATCGGAAAGGAAATGGCTAGGAAAGAGGGTGGAGAAAAGAGCACGAAGAGAGAAAGCTTCCATAGCAGCTGTTGCAAAGGTTCTAACTAGTGGGATTAACCAATACCCTGCAGGCAGGGCAGGTCTCAGGCAAAACAATGATTATGTACATAGACCACAGCATCAGAGATGCAGGGGAGCTGGGGTAATACCCAACAACAGGTGGTGAAGCAGGTCTGCAGGTGTCTATCTTTCTCTCCCCTCCTCTCTCCATTTCTCTCTGTTCTATCCAACAGCAATGACGTCAATGACAAGAATAACAATAACGACAACAACGATTAAAAAAAAAATCAAGGTGTTTAAGATTTCACTAATGAGTCAAAACATAACATTTGTGCACATATTTTAGTCACCAGAAGACTTTTTATTTAATTTTTTTCATTTTATTTGATAGGACAGATAAAACTGAGAGAGGAGGACAAGATAGGGAGAGAGAAAGAATGACACCTACAGGACTGCTCATGAAGCTTTCCCCCTACCTGCAGCATCCAGGGGTTAAATTCAGCTCCTTGCACAAGACAATGATAAAACTCCTTTCAATAGAGCATCCCAAGGGCAATAATCTTTCCTGCTTTCAAAGTGTTACTGCACTTCCACTCTCAATATGGCTAAAGGCAGGGAAACGACTCCAAATGCAGAAAAATAAGAACTACAAAGAGATTAAGAAATATAAAAAGAGATGTTGAGGAGATACCTCACCTGGTAGAATTCTAGGACCATATGAGTGCACTACAACATCAGAGAAAGCTCCAGAGATGGTGGAATGCTGTTGTGTTGCATCTATCTATCTATCTATCTATCTATCCATCTATCTATCTATCTACCTATTATCAAAACAGAAACATAGTGGCCAGGCAGTGGTGAACCAGATAGAGCATACACAGTACCATATAGAAAGGCCAGGGTACAAGCACTCCAGACCCACCTGAAGAGGGGAAGCTTCACAAGCAGTGAGGTATTGCTTCTCTTGTCTTTCTCTCTCCTCTCTACTCATCTCCTTCTCAATTTCTCTCTGTCTCTATCAGAAAAAAAAAGCTATCAGGAGCAGTGGCTTCCTTGTGCAGGCATAGAGGCCCAGTAAGGATCCTGGTGGCAATTAAATATATACATATACAAAGGAACAAGTCACAAAAGCAAAGTCAAGTTGTAATTATTAGTTTCATATAAGCTAGACAGTAACTCAAATAAAGCACTTTAAGGACAAAGTGAATGAGTACATAATGCCATATCCAACAACTTGTCAAAAAGATATGTAGTTTTGAGCCTGAGTCAAAACATTTCACCTATACCTGGGTCTTAAAATACATATACTAAAAATCAAAATAATTATAAGTAAAAACTGACAAATGCATAATCTTAGAATTTTCTTTGAAACACAAAAATTACCAGGGTAGTGATGATATATAAATCCTAAATTTAAAAAGTTATATTTAATTGACATGCAAGGACAGGGCACGCAACATGTAGAGAAGAGCGAATATCTATAAAATTAACAATACATAACAAATCTAAAGGATCAGTAAAATACACAAAATATTTTCTAAATATAATGCAGTAAGATTAAAAAATAAATTTTAGTTACTTAAGACTCATTTAGTTTATATGAGAAATGAGTTTCATCTGAGAAGGAGAGAAGTCACAGCACTATTCTGGTACTTGTACATGCTATGCTAGGCACTGAACTGGGACCAAAAGGCATACAAGTTCCACATTCTACCATTGAACTATTTCCCCCATCAATAAAACTCGTATTAAAAGGTCACCTTAAATGTATGGGATATATATGCAGCCTTCATAGGCTCCTAAGCTAAATATGGGCCCCAGAGCAGATCAAATTGATGGGGTTTACAGTCAACAATATTCATACACCTTTGCCATATTTGGGAGCTACTCTCTTCCCTGATCCAGCTCTTTGGTCCTTTTTCCAGCCATAACGTCATCTCCCCATTCAATAACTTGGATCCACCTGCATATCAGATGTCAGGCTCAGAAAAAATAAATAAATAAATAAAGCCTAGTATAGTCATGGGTCCTTTGGAATATACATAAAATAGACCTACTATCTACAAAAACGGAGACACCCCAACTCTTCATGTGAACTATTCCAGCCTTTAGGTTCATGATTAGTCAACAATTTGTTTGACTTTATATGTCAACTCTTTTTCAGCCACCAGGTTCCAGATGCTAGCATGATGCCAACTGGACTTCCCTGGGCAGATGACCCCACCAGTGTGTCCTGGAGCCCCGCTTCCCCAGAGGCCCGCTGAGAAAGAGAAAGACTGGAAAGAGAGAGACAGGCTGGGAGTATGGATCGACCTGCCAACACCCATGTTCAGCGGGGAAGCAATTACAGAAGCCAGACCTTCCACCTTCTGCACCTCATAATGACCTTGGGTCCATATTCCCAGAAGGATAAAGAATAGAAAAGCTATCAGGGGAGGGGATGGGAAACAATAGTTCTGGTGGTGGGGATTGTGTAGAGTTATACCCCTCTTATCCTATGGTTTTTGCTAGTGTTTCCTTTTTATAAATAAAAATTAAAATAATAAAGATAGACACCTGCAGACCTGCTTCACCACTTGTGAAGCAACCGCCCTGTAGGTGGGAAGCTGAGCACTCAAACCAGGATCTTTATGCTGGTCCTTTTTGCTTTGAGCCATGTGCGCTTAGCCCACTGTGCTACTGCCCGCCCCCAGCAGGAAAAAGTCTCTGTATAGTCAGTATGCTAGCTCCTCAGTCCTAAAAGCTACTTTAAATACATCCTTTAAACAAACAAATAACCGAAAAATGAGTAGGAATAAACATATAATCTTACTGATTAGGAATTCAAAAGAGGAATCAACTATAGATATAGTAGAAATTTTAAGATGTCAACGAACTTTCCTTATTTAAATATTTAGGGTAGCCTCCTAGAAAATTCTTTGACCATCATTTTTATGATATGAAACTATCATAAGAGGCATAATATGTGAGGGAGCAGAACAAGATAGCAGAAGTCAAAGTGTTGAGCAAGCTACCAACTGCCACAGAAATTAATCCCACACATCTCTACTATTCTTATTTATGAAATACTGCGAACTAGAGATAAATCAATTTTCCACATCCTATTTAAAGTGAAGGGGCTCAAATATGATGACTGAAATAGTCAAATTTTATTTGGTTATTAAGAAGTGATGGTAGGGGCTGGTGAGACAGCATAATGGTTATGCAAATGAATGACTTTCATTCCTGAGGTTCTGAGTTCCCAGGTTCAATTCCCAGCAAAACTATAAACCAGAGATGAGCAGTGTTCTGGTTAGGAAGGAAGGAAGGAAGGAAGGAAGGAAGGAAGGAAGGAAGGAAGGAAGGAAGGAAGGAAGGAAGGAAGGAAGGAAGAAAGGAAGGGAGGGAGGGAGGGAGGGAGGGGCTGGGGAGACAGCATAATAGTTATGCTAAAGATTTTCATGCCACAAGCACTAAAGTCCCAGGATCAATCCCTAGTACCACCACAAGCCAGAGCTGAGCAGTGCAATGGTCTTTCTGTATCTCTCATTAATGTAAGATAAATAATAAAATATTAATAAATAAAACTTAAAAATAAAAATAAAGCATTAAAAAGTGATAATAGGAGGCTGGGTGGTGGCATACTGGGTTGAGTGCATAAGACCAGGCTCAAGCCCTTGATCCCCACTTGCAGAGTAGGAAGTTTTATGAGTGGTAAAGCAGTACTGCAGGTGTTTTCTGTAGGGTAGGGTAGGATAGGGTAGGGTAGGGTAGGGTAGGGTAGGGTAGGGTAGGGTAGGGTAGGGTAGGGTAGGGTAGGGTAGGGTAGGGTAGGGTAGGGTAGGGTAGGGTGGAGTGTGGTGGGGTGGAGTGTGGTGGGGTGGGGTGGGGTGGGGTGGGGTGGGGTAGACTAGAATAGAGGAGAGTAAAGGGGAGGGGAGGGGAGGATAGAATAGAGGGAATAGAATTGATGGTAGGGCTGGCAAGATAGCTCATTTGGATAATGTGATTGCTTTATGATGTGTGGGAGTCTGGCCCACTATACTGAAGGAGAAGGAAGCTTCAGGGTTGTGATGTCTTTCTTTCTGTTTCTGTATCTCTGTTTTTCTATCTGAAAAAGTCAGCCTAGAGTGGTGACAAAAACAGCAAGAAAAGTTGTGATGATGCTGATAATAACAATGATGAAGATTATTCCAAGTCCAAACCTTTCTTATCTGCTATGCTTGCTAGAACACTTGCTAGACTGCAACATTCTTAGAGGAAACATACATTGATTTCTTTTGAGAAGGCAAGGCTTCAAAGGATTTTTATCCCTCTAGTTAGAATAGTAAAAGAAGGCTGCAACCTTTTTTCACTTGGAGTTGAAGGGAAAAAAAAAAAAATGCTTGAAAACAACTGTAACAAAAATGAATCCAGAGTAGGTAGCTACCTCCTTTTTAGAAAGAAAATGTGCTGCACAAAGATCTTCAAAAGTCTATTAAGATCTGAAGCAGAACCGAAAACAAAGCCAACACATTCTGACATTGTTCTAGCTATCCTAACTATAATGCCTCCTTTGTGTCTCTCTGTTGTATTTTTCAGTGCAAACACTGATCTAAAACAAACTGTGATCAGGTGATATGTACAGTGGAAAAATCCTCTTTGGAAGTCTTATCAAATATGTGTTATACTAAAAAGCATGGAGCCTGATAAGAAACATCTATTAATAATTTATTTGTACTTAATTAAGCCTATAAATTACCAATACCAATAGACATAATTTTATAGGTACAATAATTTATAAGCATATCAAAAATTTTAGGGACCACAGACCAAATATTCAGCTTGAAAACAAACACCCCAGTGTCAGGAGATAACTAACTAACCCAGTAAAGCACACAAATTCTCATGTGACAGAATGCAGATTAGAGGCCCTAGGCCACCACATAGGAGCACAACTCAAGGGAGAAGCTTGATGAGCAGTGCTGTGGTGTCTTTCCTCTTTCCATCTCTCCCTCCTCCTCCTCTCCCTCTTACCCACTACTGGAATAAAAAAGAAAGAAATATGACTGGAGTGGTGGGATCATTCACATACAAATTCCTTGGGAAGCCCTGGGGGCATTAAAAAATCCCGGTGATAAACTGGAAAAGACCGGTTTAAACAATGTTCTAGATTGGAGAGATAGCTCACCAGTTAGGTCACATATCTTTCCACGCACACCACCAAGGTTCAAGCCCTGACACCAGTAGAAGTGCCAGAGTACTGGGCAGACCTCTTACATTATGGTGTCTCTCCCTCAGTGTGTGTGTCTCTTATCTAACTGAAAATGTCAGCATGGGGGTGATGAAACTACATGTGCCTAAGTATCCAGCTCTACCAAAAACAACAAACCAATGATTTGCCTCAACTGCTTTTTACAACTCTAGCATTCTACATATGCTGCAATCTACTACTCTTAACTTCATTTTACCTCTTAAAGTTAAATGAATTAAGATCTTGATGAAACTTAGCACTGAACTGTACAAAACTTCTTCCCCTCTTTTATAGTCCAGAAAGACATCATGAATTCCCTCACCTTCTAAAAGGGAATACTACCTTAAAATTAAGATGTTCATTAATGTAAGGCGAATATTTCTTATATAATATTTTCTACTGTCTTTTTTAAAACCAGAGCACTACTCAGCTCTGGCTCAGAACCTCAGGCAGAGTGTCTTTTTTTTTCTCCCCTTATTGGGGGGATTAATGGTTTACAGTCGATGGTAAAATACAGTAGTTTGTACATGTGTACCATTTCTCAGTTTTCCACATACCTTTAGGTCCTCATCTGCCATCATGTTCCAGGACCTGAACCCTCCCCCCTGCCCTTACCCCAGAGTCATTTCAATACACCAACTCCAGTCCAAGTTCAGACAGAAAGTTTTTTTGTATATGCTATCTGCCCAGCCCTTAGGTTGGTTTTTTGTTTGTTTGTCTGTTTGTTTGTTTTTAGGATTTATTTATGAGAGAGGCAGAGAACCAGTGCATCACTCTGGCATAGATAATGTTGTGGGATCAAACCTGTGATCTCATGCAGGTAATCAGAGTATTCTACCAGACACAAAACTTTCCAAGCTGAAGGAGAAGGTTGCATAGACTCAAATGTTAAATTCTGAGGAGCAACACAAATTGAATTTTGCCTCAGAACAAAAATATAGAACTTGTGCAGGATTCTTCTCCCAGCCCCTTAGATAGAGAGCTATATTCTTGAGGATTAAAGATTATTTAACAGAAGGAATGTGGGGATACAGGTTATACAGCCATCAGGAAGTTGGCTCTTTCAACACATTGTTTAACAGCCAACAAGGATGCCAGGCTTCTTGGAAAAAAAAAAAAAAAAACAACCAAAAGAGTCCTTTTATGGTATGATAACATTCTATTCAAGACACTGCCTTCTTTTTATAGGCAATACCTCAAAATCCACTTCTGTTGTTTTGGATATCTGGGGTCTTCTAAGCAGCTTTTGGCTCTGCATATTTCACCTTTGGGAAGGAACTGACTCAACCAAGAGTTCTGGTAGCAATATGATCTAATGCTGTAAAGGACTTTCAATATGTTGGCAGCTCCTATTCTTGAACAGCTCTTAGATGGAACTTTCAAGTTAGAGTCCCTATTCTTACATACACAAAGTCCCCTAACTACTGCCAAAAATATTGCTACTTTGGGTTATTCCATTTTCCTAAGGTACATTTTCTTCACTAGCCTCATCAACAACAACCTTTCCAACTACTTAAAATAGATCTTAAGCTCTGCAAGGCTTTCCTGTGTAAGTCCGGTTCAAAGTATTTGCTCTTAGATCAGAACAAGTCTTGCTTAATCACTTTTATTATTCTTGGATACTTTTCTTGGATTAAGATACTTTGTATAGAAAGAAACAAAGTGGCACATATACTAAACTAACATAACCTTTTGTTGTGAACACCAAGAAGCAAATATTAAATGTCTAGATCCTTCAAACACAGGCTACATAAACAGCAGTGTTTTCCACAAATAACACATTTCCATCATGTGAAAATATAAAAAGACGTTAAAGTGTTTTTAACAACATCTCACAGTGAAGCTTTTTTCTTTCATTTGTTAATTAAACCTTCTCAAGTTTAAGACAGAAACTGGGCTGGGGACTCCAAGCAGCCACTGACATTTAAAGATAATATCACCTAGAGAAGCCTCCAGGACCATCATTGTTATCATCGTTATTCTATCTGCAGTTACTTAGGGCTGTTTATTCTGCTAGAATAGGCAATATATTACAAAGGGTATAATCAATTTTTTTAATATTTCCAATTAATTCAAAGCAACTTCATATGTTACTCCTACTTTGTAGTGTACAAAATTACCAACTTTACACGTGGTTGATTAAAACTATAAAATATAGTAAGATCATGTTCCATTTTAAGTAGCAAAATAACAAATTTGAAAATTAGGTTCTCTGTACTGTTTTCTCTAAAAAGCTTGAAATAGAAATAAAAGGAGAGTCGGGCGGTAGCGCAGCAGGTTAATAAGCTCATGTGGCACAAAGCACAAGGACCAGTGTGAGGATCCCAGTTCGAGCCCCCGGCTCCCCACCTACAGGGCAGTCGCTTCATAGGCGGTGCAGCAGATCTTTCTCTTCCCCTCTCTGTCTTCCCTTTCTCTCTCCATATCTCTCTGTTCTATCTAACAACAGCAACATCAATAACAACAACGATAATTACTACAACAACAATGAAAAACAATAAGAACAACAAAAGAGAAAAATAAATATTTTTTTGAAAAGAAAATAAATAAAAGGAAAAATTCTGAGTGCTACAGAAAAGAAAGTATTCTAAGGTAGTTATTTATAAAAACCAGTGAACATGTCTATTTGTTAAAATCTGTTTCAAAAATGTCCTATTTTATATAGTCTACCTTAAGTATGTGCTCCCAAGAAATCTATAGCATTTCTTTGATTTTATGAAATTTATGAATTTTCCACTGGTGATAATTAGTGATATAGTCAGGACTTCATTATGTACTTTTATCTAGACTGTCAAAGGAAGAAAAAAAAATAGAATTAATTAATAGAATTGTAAACGATACAGGAGATATCACAACTGACACCACAGAAATCCAGAGAATTCTGCGAAACTTCTATAAAGAACTATATGCCACCAAGCTAGAGAATCTGGAAGAAATGGAACAATTCCTAGAAACCTATGCACTTCCAAAACTGAACCAAGAAGAACTACAAAATCTAAATGCACCAATCACAGACAAAGAAATTGAAACCGTTATTAAGAATCTCCCCAACAACAAAAGTCCTGGACCAGATGGCTTCACAAACGAATTCTACAAAACTTTCAGGAAACAGTTAATACCCATACTTCTTAAGCTATTCCATAAGATTGAAGAAACAGGAATACTCCCTTCCACCTTTTATGAAGCCAACATCACCCTGATACCAAAAGCTGATAGGGACAGAACAAAAAAGGAAAACTACAGACCAATATCTCTGATGAACATAGATGCCAAAATATTAAACAAGATGTTGGCCAACCGGATACAGCAACACATCAAAAAGATTGTTCATCATGACCAAGTGGGATTCATCCCAGGAATGCAAGGCTGGTTCAACATCCGTAAATCAATCAATGTCATTCATCACATCAATAAAAGCAAAGCCAAAAACCACATGATTATCTCAATAGATGCAGAGAAAGCCTTTGACAAAATCCAACACCCATTCATGCTCAAAACTCTACAAAAAATGGGAATAGATGGGAAATTCCTCAAGATAGTGGAGTCTATATATAGCAAACCTACAGCCAACATCATACTCAATGGAGAGAAGCTGAAAGCATTCCCCCTCAGATCAGGGACTAGACAGGGCTGCCCACTGTCACCGTTACTCTTCAACATAGTATTGGAAGTTCTTGCCATAGCAATCAGACAAGAGAAAGAAATCAAAGGGATACAGATTGGAAGGGAAGAAGTCAAGCTCTCACTATTTGCAGATGATATGATAGTATACATAGAAAGACCTAAAGAATCCAGTAGAAGATTACTGGAAGTTGTTAGGCAATATAGCAAGGTATCAGGCTACAAAATCAATGTACAAAAATCAGTGGCATTTCTTTATGCAAACACTAAATCTGAAGAAGAAGACATCCATAAATCACTCCCATTTACTGTTTCAGCAAAATCAATCAAATACCTAGGAATAAAGTTGACCAAAGAAGTGAAAGACTTGTATGCTGAAAACTATGAGTCGCTACTCAAGGAGATAGAAACTGATACCAAGAAATGGAAAGATATCCCATGCTCATGGATTGGAAGAATAAATATCATCAAAATGAACATTCTCCCCAGAGCCATATACAAATTTAATGCAATACCCATCAAAGTTCCACCAAGCTTCTTTAAGAGAATAGAACAAACACTACAATCATTTATCTGGAACCTGAAAACACCTAGAATTGCCAAAACCATCCTAAGGAAAAGAAACAGAAATGGAGGCATCACACTCCCAGACCTTAAACTATATTATAAAGCCATCATCATCAAAACAGCATGGTACTGGAACAAAAATAGGCACACAGACCAGTGGAACAGAATTGAAAGCCCAGAAGTAAATCCCAACACCTATGGGCATCTAATCTTTGATAAGGGGGCCCAAAGGATTAAATGGAAGAAGGAGGCTCTCTTCAATAAATGGTGCTGGGAAAACTGGGTTGAAACATGCAGAAGAATGAAATTGAACCACTTTATCTCACCAGAAACAAAAATCAACTCCAAATGGATCAAAGACCTAGATGTCAGACCAGAAACAATCAAATACTTAGAGGAAAACATTGGTAAAACACTTTCCCATCTACACCTCAAGGACATCTTTGATGAATCAAACCCAATTGCAAGGAAGACCAAAGCAGAAACAAACCAATGGGACTACATCAAATTGAAAAGCTTCTACACATCCAAAGAAACTATTAAACAAACAGAGAGACCCCCCACAGAATGGGAGAAGATCTTCACATGCCAGACATCAGACAAGAAACTAATCACCAAAATATATAAAGAGCTCAGCAAACTTAGCACCAAAAAAGCAAATGACCCCATCCAAAAATGGGCAGAGGAAATGAACAAAACATTCACCACATAGGAGATCCAAAAGGCTAACAAACATATGAAAAACTGCTCTAGGTCACTGATTGTCAGAGAAATGCAAATTAAGACAACACTAAGATACCACCTCACTCCTGTAAGAATGGCATACATCAAAAAGGACAGCAGCAACAAATGCTGGAGAGGATGTGGGGACAGAGGAACCCTTTTACATTGCTGGTGGGAATGTAAATTGGTACAGCCTCTGTGGAGAGCAGTCTGGAAAACTCTCAGAAGGCTAGACATGGACCTTCCATATGACCCAATAATTCCTCTCCTGGGGTTATACCCCAAGGACTCCATAACACCCAACCAAAAAGAGGTGTGTACTCCTATGTTCATAGCAGCACAATTCATAATAGCTAAAACCTGGAAGCAACCCAGGTGCCCAACAACAGATGAATGGCTGAGAAAGCTGTGGTATATATACACAATGGAATACTATGCAGCTATCAAGAACAATGAACCCACCTTCTCTGACCCATCTTGGACAGAGCTAGAAGGAATTATGTTAAGTGAACTAAGTCAGAAAGTTAAAGATGAGTATGGGATGATCCCACTCATCAACAGAAGCTGACTTAGAAGATCTGAAAGGGAAACTAAAAGCAGGACCTGATCAAATTGTAAGTAGGGCACCAAAGTAAAAACCCAGTGGTGAGGGGTAGACATGTAGCTTCCTGGGCCAGTGGGGGGTGGGAGTGGGCGGGAGGGATGGGTCACGGTCCTTTGGTGATGGGAATGGTGTTTATGTACACTCCTAGCAAAATGTAGACATATAAATCAGTAGTTAATTAATATGAGAGGGGGAAATCAATTGTATGTCTCAAAGGTTCTCAAAAGACAAACAATCTTTTTAATAGATAGGCTACGTATTTGATATGCGGACTCTCTCAAAAGCCTAGACCAAGTAGATTAGAAGCTTCCAAAAGCATAGCTATATACAAGATACTGGGTACTGTACAGCAAACCATAACAAAGGGACTTTTCAAAGTTAACCCAATTAACAAATATTGTGATAATAATATTAACTATTGATTGTCTTTTTGAACCCTAAGACAGCAGGAACCTCACATCTTCACTATAGAGCCCCTACTTCCCCCAGTCCTGGCACCCTTGGATAGGGCTCACTTTCCCGTATGCATCTCCCAATCCATACCAAATAATATTGCATCCGCCGATCACAACCTAACCAAAGCAACGATTGCCATCTCAACATGCTTCACCTCAGAGTGTATCCAGAGACTTCACGTGTGGAATGACAACCCTTCAGCTTCATTACTCGGGTGAGACCTTTCCTTTTATAGTACACTCTAATTTCATCTCAGGTAGTTCACTTTCTAACAAAGTCCCATAACCTAGACATACACCAGTTTCTGTGAGAGAGAGCGTATGTGCACACGTATCCATAAACTACTGCAAAATATATACCTGAAAGCAGGATTACACTAGAGTTTGCAGTGAGTACCTCCCTAACACTTCCTCTCCACTATTCCAAACTTGGGATCCATGATTGCTCAACAAATTGTTTGGCTTTGTATGTTAACTCTCTTTTCAATCACCAGGTTCCAGATGCCACCAGGATGCTGGCTAGGCTTCCCTGGATTGAAGACCCCACCAATGTGTCCTGGAGCTCAGCTTCCCCAGAGACACACCCTACTAGGGAAAGAGAGAGGCAGACTGGGAGTATGGACCGACCAGTCAACGCCCATGTTCAGCGGGGAAGCAATTACAGAAGCCAGACCCTCTACCTTCGCAACCCTCAACGACCCTGGGTCCATGCTCCCAGAGGGCTAGAGAATGGGAAGGCTATCATGGGAGAGGGTGGGTTATGGGGATTGGGTGGTGGGAATTGTGTGGAGTTGTACCCCTCCTACCTTATGCTTTTGTTCACTAATCCTTTCTTAAATAAAAAATTAAAAAAAAAAAAGAACTAAAGATAACTCAATGATACTTCTACAAAGAAATATATTCATAGTAGATTGCATTTTTTAAATTTATTTATTTATTTATTTATTTAGCCTCCATGGCATCACTGGGGCTCAGTGCCTGCACTGCAAATCCACTGCTCCTGGAGGGCATTTTTCCGATATTGTTGTCCTTATTGTGGTTGTTACTGTTATTGTTGGATAGGACAGAGCGAGATCTACAGAGGAGGGCAAGAGAAAGGGGAGGAGAGAAAGATAGACACCTGCAGACCTACTTCACTGCTTGTGAAGCGACCTCCCAGGTGGGGAGGTGGAGGGTAGAGTCGAACCTGGGTCATTACACCAGTCTTTGTGATTTGCACCATGTGTGCTTAACCCACTGGGCTACTGCCCAGCCCCCGTGGATCACATCATTTTTTAAGTAATTAGATGAGCATTGCATCCTTCAAAGGTCAGAATTCAACAGAAACAGAATAAGCTTCTTCACTTAAATGGGGGGAAAGGTGTACTTTATTTTGATGACTTCACAAGTAGGAAGAGAATTGGAAAGTCCACAACACACAATACTGGTTATTGTGGAATGGACATATTTTATGGTCATACATAAAGACACAGAATACTCTAAATTCCTCCTGGTTAGCAGCTTGGGGGTGACTGGCTATGAGGTCTTTCTTGTTTGAGGACAGGAAAGATTTACATTGGGGGCCAGGCAGCAGTAGTGTAGCAGGTTAAGCGCACATGGCACGAAGTGCAAGGACCAGCTTACAGATCCCGACTGGATCCCCAGGCCCCCTTCCTACCTGCAGGGGGGTCATTTCACAAGAAGTGAAGCAGGTCTGCAGATGTCTTATCTTTCTCTCCCTCTGTCTTCCCCTCCCCTTCTCGATTTCTCTCTGTGCTATCCAGCAACAGCAATAACAACAAAGGCAACAAAATGGAAAAAATGGCCTACAGGAGCAGTGGATTCATAGTGCAGGCACCAAACCCGTGATAACCATGAAGGAAAAAAATAAAAAAATTAAAAAAAAGGAAGAAAGAAAGATTTACACTAACATCTCTTGGAAAATACAACATTCTATCTCAAATCACTCACTAGCAGAGAAAAATGAGCAAAAACTCAATTTTAAGGACCCAACTTCTAGAAGACATGTTTCAACTAAACCCAATAATCAAGAGTTAAAGACTATACTGAATAAACAATGATGACTGTACTCCTGGCACTTCAAAGCCTTCCCTATACCTGATCAGTTTATTTTTACACACATATTCATGAATTAAATCAAACAAAAGGCATAAAAATTTGTGTGCTTTATTTTATCAATGTTTACTAATAAAACATCTAATAATACTATATAATTTATATTTAATATTTAGCTTCTAAAAAGTTTAGTGGATATGCATACTTTTTTTTTTCAAATACCAGGCACTTGTGAATTTTTTTTTTTCCTTCAGGGTCATTGCTGAGGCTCGGTGCCTGCACTATGAATCCATTACTCCTACTATTTCTTCCCTTTTGTTGCCCTTGTTGTTTATTGTTGTTGCTGTTATTGCTGTCGTTGTTGTTGGATAGAACAGAGAGAAATCAAGAGAGGATGGGAAGACAGGGGGAAAGAAAGACACCAGCAGACCTGCTTCACTGCCCTGCAGGTGGGGAGCCGAGGGCTCCAACCAGGATCCTTACATAGGTCCTTGTGCTTCACGCCATGTGCATTTATCCCGCTGTGCTACCGCCCGTATTCCCCCAGTTTGTGATTTAATGCTAGACACAGACCCCTGGACAGCCAGAGTCCAATGATAGGTGGTGTCAACCCACCTGCTGTGAAGTTAGTGTTGGTTGAAAAAGTTGCAGAGGTTGAGATCTCAGAGCTCATCCCAGCTGTCCAGCAACAGAAGCACCACAGGCCACAAAGTGTATGAAGATTCAGAGGGAGGAGGCTGGGCCTGGGGGCCTCTAGGACAGAGGAGCCACAATCCAAGATGGATATGAGTTCATCAGAAGGATATGTCCAGAAAGGACAGAAACAAGAACTGGCAAGGATGTGGAGGAAAATAAACCCTTCTCCACTACTAGTGGGAATGTAAATCGGCCCAGCCCCAGTGGAAAACATCTGGAGATGTCTCAGAACATTGAAAATAAACCTTACTTCACAGCACAAGCCTTGTTGGACAGGTACCATTCTTTGCATACCAAGGTAATGAAGCTGATGTAAGTGAAGCCTATATTCAAACTTGAGTTTATAAAATGTTTAAAACAATGGCTGGGGAGGAAGTATAATGGTTATGCAAAAATAATTTCATGCTTGAGGCTACAAAGTCCCAGGTTCAATCCCAAGTACCACCATTAGACAGAGATAAGCAATATTCTGAAAATTAATTAATTAATCGTAACTTATTTGGTGCAGTGTTGGGAGAGTGAATCTAAGGCCTTGCCCATGGGCAATGCCAGCACTGACCTGTCTCCCAAGGTGAATTCTTTTCATTCTGTTACTTTATTTTAGAGAAAGAGAATACAAAGGGAGAGACAGACACAGACACAGAGATGCCATGATTCCACTGCGCTATCCATGAGACTCCCTCAGTGGCATCCACAGTGCTCCTGTGTGGTGCTGGGACTAGAATTCAGGGCCTCAGGCATGACAAGGTGATCATTTTACTGTGTGAGCTATCTCTTGGTCCCTGCAGTTTACATTTATAAAGAGAAAAATCTGATAAAACAGCTCCTGGTAGTCAGGTGGTAGCGTAGCGGGTTAAGCACAGGTGGTGCAAAGTGCAATGACCGGGGTAAAGATCCCAGTTCAAGGCCGCAGCTCCCCACCTGCAGGGGAGTCGCTTCACAAGCGGTGAAGCAAGTCTGCAGGTGTCTATCTTTCTCTCTCCCTCTATGTCTTCCCCTCCTCTCTCCATTTCTCTCTGTCCTATCCAACAACAATAACTACAACAATAAAAAACAAGGACAACAAAGGGGGGGGGAATATTCAAAAGAAAAAAAACAGCTCCTGACATTTTACATGTGAATTTGGATATAAAGGGCAAGGGGACCATATTGGACGAAAGCAGTAAATATTCACAGCACACCTTGGCCTGAAAATAGCTGATTTTCTCATGTACAGAGCTACTCAGGGGCACAAATATATTATATGGTGTAGCGCATAAGCCAAGTGTCAATACAGACAACTGATCTGATATAATGGACTATGAAAGAATAGCTTCATATCCTGCTGGTGCTTCTCAGTGTTCCTCCCAAGCTTTCTCAGGGGGGTAAAAAAAAAACTGGCTTACCAGTAAACCCAATGGTACTAACAATCTCCAGTGGCCAGTAAAACCCCAACTTGTCCTCTCAAGTTCTTTTCACTTCCTTTAGCCCTCCTCCAACAGCTACATCAGTTCCTTGAGATACCAATAATCTTTCAGACACCAATTATGCAAAAACCATAGCAATGCTACATAGATATTAAAACACTTTGTCACACAGGCATTTAGAGAAGACCAGCACCAAAAAAATATTATTAATGGCAGTACAAGCATATCAGAAAAGCTTATGCATTTATTTATTTGCCACCAAGGTTATCACTGAGGCTTGGTGCCTGCAAGACTCCACAATTCATGGCAGATTTTTTTCCCCTATTTTTTTTCCTTCTAAATAGTGGGCAAGAAACAGAGAAAAATAGAGGGGGAGAGGAGAAATGACGCAACATCACTTCATCAGTCATGAACCTTTTTTTTTCTGCAGGTGCTCGCTCCTATATGGTGGCCCAGAGCTCAAATACAGGCCATCAGTAGCTGGTGATACATGCACTCTACAAGATGATCCACCTGCCAGACCCATAAAAGATATTTTAATGATTAAAACTCATTTTTGTGTGATTTGCTTCAAAATGTGATACTGATTTGCAAAGAGTAAAAAAGGAAAAGGTGGTAAAAATCAGTAAACAAATATTTTTCTGTGCATCTAATTACAATCTTTATAGTTAACCTACCTCAAGTTTAAGTAGGTCAGCATCTGCAGATTTATGATGGCTTCAGGAATGACTCTGATACAATTGTGATACAAATTGAGAATTTCCAGTGATACAAATTGGCATAATTCCATGGGAACTTCAACCAGTCTGTTTTTAGATAAGTCTAGAACAAATGAAAGAATATTTGTCAGTAAATCTTCAACACAGTTCACCACAATCTTATCAACTATAATGGTTTTTCTTGACCTATTTCAAAATAAAGATTATGATATAAGTTTAGACAGGAATTATCATTTTTTTTATTTCATTGCTGCTACCATGGCCCAGTGCATAGCCCAATTGATCTGTAAAGAAAAAAATATTTCAGAATAGTTTCAGCTCTCTATATTGATCTCTTACACATGTATTATCAAATCAGTTTTAAACATCTGTACTCAGTCTCTATATGAAAGTTTAAAACAAGAGGTTAGTTGGATATCACCTTATTTAATTTACATACACAGAGAGGATACCTGTATATAGTGCTAAATCATGTATGTCTAGGAATATTACCAGTAAATTCAGGATCACTATTATATTACTATTAGTATTTGTTTATTTACTTATGGATCCTGGACCCTCTAGTATCCTGGCATCCATCCTGTGTGATGTTGGAATTCAAACTTGAGCAGGGCATATGGTAAGACACACACGCTACCAAGTGAACTACCTCTCTGGCCCAAGTATTAGTATTTATTATTCAATAACCTAATGGCATGGGTTAAAAAACAAAAAGGAAAAGCTAAAATGGGAAAAGAAAAAGAGACTTGTGATTATTCACAGACAATATGGTTGTTTTCCTGGAAAATCCAAAATTACCAACAGAAAGACTATTACAATACTACAGAATAGGAAATGAATATACTGAAAAAAAATCATACCTAACATAAAAGCTAGCAAAACAATAAGGCAGAGGAAAACTGATTTGTGAATTAACCAAAAAGTAAGACAACCAGAAACTCTTAGGAAGCATTCAAAACTTACACACACACACACACACACACACACACACACACACAAAACTTTAAAATGCTAAGTGACAAAAAAAAAGCAAAAATGTTCTATGACTTTTAAATAAGAAGAATGTCAAGAAAGTGCCATTTCTAATAAAATTTAATGTACTCCTGATAGGAAAAAAATCATTTCCAAGCTATTGCAGGTTTTTTTTTAATCTTTATTTACTTATTGGATAGAGACAGCCAGAAATCGAGAGGGGAAGGGGTGATAGAGGAGGAGAGAGAGAAACACCGGCAACATTGCTTCACCACTAATGAAGCTTTCCTTCTAGGAAAGCTGGGGGCTCAAACTCAGGTCCTTGCACATTGTAACTTGTGCACTAGGTGCGCCATCACCCAGCACCTGTTAATTGGCTGAATTATACAAGTTGCTTCTAAGCATCAGGTGGAGAAAAACAGCGCAAAACCAGCAAAATATCTCTCAAAAGAGAGAGATTCTCAGTGGGAATCAGCTCTCCTAGATATTAAAAACACAAAGCGGGGGGGGGGGGGTGTCAAGTGGTAGCACATTGGGTTAAGTGCACTTGGTACAAAGCGCAAGGACCTGCATAAGGATCCCAGTTTGAGCCCCGGCTCCCCACCTGCAGAGGAGTCACATCATAAGCAGTGAAGCAGGTCTGCAGGTGTCTATCTTTCTCTCCCCCTCTCTGTCTTCCCCTTCTCTCCCCATTTCTCTCTGTTCTATCTAACAATGACAACATCATCAACAACAACAACAATAACTACAACAAAAAAGGGCAACAAAAGGGAAAATAAATAAATAAATATAAATTTTTTTATTGAAAACAAAGCAGTGTGGCGGGTAGATTTGAAGAACAAAGAAACCCAACTACAAACTGGGATAAGTCACAGACATATACTTAAGAAAATCAAGGAAAGATGTCATTTCAAGTCAATAAAGAAAAGATGTGAGATCAGTAAATAATTTGAACGAATAGTCATCTCAAACAAATACCTAGTTCATCCTCCACCCCCGCCCCCCAACCCCCCACACACATATCCCAGGAACTTAGGTCCCCAACCTCCCCTTAGTGCTCCTTCCTCCTTTCTGGGTCCTGGCAACTGCTGTGGACTACAGTTCACTGAAGTTAGTATCTCAATAAATTCTAGATGAATTAAGTGATTAATTGCACACGTGGAGCTCTGACAACATTAGGGCAATACAAGAGAAGTAGGGAAGTATTTTTCGGGTTTTTTTTTTTATGTTTTGTTTTGTTTGCCACCAGGGTTTATGCCTGAGTCTTGATGCCTGCACAAATCAACTGCGCCTGGAAGTAATCTTTCTTTCTTTTCTTTCATTCATTCAATATTCATAAACTCTTTATTTTTGATAGAGGTGAAAAGCAGAAAGAGGGCAAGAGACAAGAGAGGAGGAGGAGAGACACCTTAAACACTGCCACATCACTCATGAAGCATGAGCCTTCTTCTCGTGACATGGGGGAAGCAAAGGTTCTCCAATTCAGATAGCAGGCAAGTGCTGAGAAGAGATTAATTTACTTTTTAATACATTTCAAGCCAACAGGGTCAAAAATAGTCAGATGATAGGAAAAGACACACTGGGACCTCACTGATGGAAAGATACCGTAGGTTTAAGTAAGTAAAGATTGAAAAAAATTCATTTTTATTTTTGTGGTTGTTTTTTTTTTTCATTTTAAACATAGAGACATCCATAAATGTACTTACAATAAACTGTTCTCCTAAATGCAACATTTTCCCTGTATTTCTCAATTTTGCTGAGACACTAGAATCACTTGGAGAGATTTTTACAAATTCAGAAGCTGGAGTCCATGACTAGAAAAGTTAGGGTCTAACTCACATCTTAGAATTCCTGGAAGTTCCTTTGATTCCCTGGATTCTGAGTGGGAGAGTGCCAACCTCTTCTCTTTCCCCATTTGAAACCGAATCTCACCAGCAGGTGGCGCGTTCTTAAGGCAGGCTCATACCTGGAGCAGTCTGGTTTGGCTATCTGGGACATATATGAGCAGGTATCCTCATCTGGGAAAGGGCATCAAGCTTATTTAGAGTTCATTGGATTACTTCCTTACTCTAAATCCTCCTTAATTGCTTTCTTATATAATAAGAACAATTAAAACCCAACCTGAAATGGAGCCTTACATATTATGAGTGATTACGATCAAGCTAGCAAAACAGTTCACTTGGATAGTGCACTGCTTTGCCATGTGCATGACCCAGGTTCGAGTCTGGCCCCGGCTGCATAGAAGGAAGCTTTGGTGTTGTGGTCTCTTTAATTCTCTGACTCTGTCTCAATTTTTTTTAAGGCTACAATCACAGAAATGGGAGGTCTTCCCACATTTAATCCACACCATACCCTTGTGAGCTATATTGTTGAAATTCCTAGTAACATGTGGACATGAAGGTCCAGAGAAGTTAATTAACTTGCCTAAGGACACAAAACTAGTAAGTGACAAAGGAAGCAGTGAACCAACAGATATGCATGACACCAAAGGCTTACTCTCATGAATCATTACTGATTTAATTCATGTAATACATGTTAACTAAGCTGCATACCACTGATCAGTGCAAAGATATCAACCTTCACGGAATTTAAGAGAAAAACACTGTAGTGTATGAACAAGTTGTGTGCTATGTTAGAAGACTGCCTTACAGTATTGCAATAGGGGAAGATCAGTTGTTCATGTGGGTATCTCTTACTTAAAATAATAATAGGGGCCAGGTTGTGGCACACCTGGTTAAGCACTCATATCACAGCAAACTGTGTTCAAGCCCCTGCTCCCCACCTGCAGAAGGAAAGCTTCATGAGTGGTGAAGCAGGGCTGCAGTTGCCTCTGTCTCTTTCCCTATCTCCTTCTCCCCTCTCAATTTCTCTCTTTATTTATCCAATAGTAAAGATTATTATAAAATAATAACAACAGACTCATTTCAGACATTTCCTGGGGAAGCATTAAGTGATCCCATAGTTCTTGGTGAAGCTAATTGGAAAGACAGTGTAGAGAAGTTCTTAAAAAAATAAAATGGAATTACTTTATAATGCAGCAATACCACTCCTAGGCATATATTTAAAGGACATGGAAGCACTAATTTGAAAGGATATATGCACCATTTACAATATCTAAATTATTAAAACAATCTAAATGCATATCAAGAGATGATTGGCTAAAAATAATGGGATATATACTCCAAGAAACTTTCTTACTCTGCAATAAAAAAAATGATATTGTGTCCTATGGAACAAAATGGATGGAACTGAAGGTGATTCTGCTTAGCCAAATAAGTAAAAAAGTGAAAGACAACTATCAAATGATTTCTCTTATATGTGGAATCCGGAGAAGTGAGACACATGAACTTGTGAAAACAAAAAAGAAACTGTCTCTCTCTAAGACTTTGTGAGAACTACAGTGGTTGTCGCAGGAAGGGTGGAGGGCACAGAACTTTGGTGGTGAGTACAGTGTGGAACTTTACTCTGTAAGCTTCCAATCTTGTTAAGCACTACTAACCACAAATAAATATGACAAGAAGGGAAATGTGCCAGGAGACACCTAAAACATGAAGAAAAAATGAATGAATGTACATTTTCATATTCAATGGAATACTGCTCATCAAGCAAAAGGAAAAAGAAAGAAAGAAAGAAAGAAAGAAAGAAAGAAAGAAAGAAAGAAAGAAAGAAAGAGAAACATTTGGAACAAGATGAACAGGACTGGAGATGACTGTGTACAACCAGATGATTTCACTCATATGTGGGATATAGATAACTAAAGTAAATAAAACTTGGGGGAAAAATAATCAAGCTGTCTCAGACTTTGAAAACTATGGTGACTGTCTGAGGTAAAGGAGCATAAAACTTTAGTGGAGGATGTGGTGACATACATATACCATATGTGAATATGGAATTATATTCCTGAAATTCTTTAAGGTTGTAAACCACTGCTACATCAATAATAAAGAATGGGGGGGGGACCATATAGTTCTATACTAAAGATATGTTATCCTTTGACAAAGTTCCTAGCATTTCTCCAGAAAGCACATGTGTGACTGATTGCCACAAGCTGGACTCTATCCTTCCTTGCTGGAAACCCACTCTGGGGTATAGTTCTGTAGTGGGACACCATAGCTCTGCACACACTGGAAGCCCAGAACTGTGTCTGCCTACCCATTGGCATGATCTCTTGAAAGCCAGGCAACCAGGAGTAAAACTAAGTTTTGCTGTGGCCAAAACAAGCTTTGAAAATTCTCTAAAATAAAGTATCCAAATGAATAAAAATAAGCAAGGAGGCTAGACAAACAGTCCTTGGAATCTGGTGTGTAGTCAGCACCATTGAAGGTTGAATATGGTGTTTGTATAAAAAAGGAAAGTGGGGCCAGGGAGGAACTGGACAGGGTCCTGCTCTCCAGCAATAAAATCCTAAGTTATCAGTCCCAGGCAGGCACAGAGTAGAAGTGCAGACAAGCCAAGGCAGCTGGGAGGCTTGTCTGCAGTGCCTGACTTCCTGGTCAGAAGGTCTGCTCTTAGAAGCTGAAATTATGGCCATCTTCTGCAAGCTGAGTGATACACGTGTTATAACAGAAGCTGCATTTTAGACTCTGAGCCCTAGCTATGGGGTCTCAATAACTGGGCTGTTTGTCTGGGACATGTGAATCTAAGCACTGGGCTCTCCAAGGGAGCTGCCAGTTTTCTAATACTGAGAAGCAAGGTCCTGTGCTTGGCCATCTCCACCCTCTTGCTAGGTCTCCCCAGAGGTCACTGTAGTCCAGTCCTCAGGTGGTCTGGGGTCACTATCCTCTCAGATAATCTAGATCCCTCTCCACCGAGACAGGCAGAGATCTCTAGAAGAATCTCAGCTCTGGCTTCCTATAGTAGACCGTTCTGCACACAATGTCCTGACATCAAGCCCTGCCTCAGCAGACAGACTCTTGATGCAGAGCGGTGGCTCACACCCATAGGTGTTCTGTGACACCTGCGCTTTTGGAAATGCCCTGCGTTAACAGTGTTCAGTTCTAAGCAGTAAGCAGAGCCCAGAGCTGACTCATCCTTAACGCTGGCAATTAAACTGCACAGCACAGCACATCCACGGTAAAGCCAGCAGAAACAATAAGCATATTCCTAATCTTTCCAGTGAGTCAGTCAAGCACTAGAGCTACATCTCTAAATGATCAACAAAAATAAAAATATCAAATGTTAATGACTTATTAAATAATTTATCAGTATGAACCTAGAGGTCTGTTCTGATCACCTACTTAGTCTTCACTCCATCGTTCTTTTGATTTCTTTTTTTTTTATTTTTTAAAATTAATTTATTTTCCCTTTTGTTGCCCTTGTTGTTTTTCATTGTTGTTGTAGTTATCTTTGTTATTGATGTCATCATTGTTGGATAGGACAGAGAGAAATGGAGAGAGGAGGGGAAGACAGAGAGGAGGAGAGAAAGACACCTACAGACCTGCTTCACCACCTGTGAAGCGACTCCCCTGGAGGTGGGGAGCCGGGGGCTTGAACTGGGATCCTTACATCGGTCCTTGCGCTTTGCACCACATGCGCTTAACCCGCTGTGCTACCGCCCGACTCCCGTGCTTTTGATTTCTTAGCACTAAGATAATCTTAAGTTTATTCAAATATTTTGGTTGTTAATTTCTTTTTTAATCGTCTTATTTATTTATTTATTTATTGGATAGAGACAGAGGGAAACTGAGAGGGAAGCGGGAGTTAGAGAGGGAGAAAGAGAGATGCCTGCAGTATTGCTTCACTACTCATGAAGCTTTCTACCTGCAGTTGTGGACCAGGGTCTTGAACCAGAATCCTTGCAAATTTTAACATGTGTGCTCAAGCAGGTGTACCACTGTCCAGCCACTGACTGTTAATTTTCTTTCTCCACTTAATAAAATATTAGTCCCCCGAGGGGCTGAGTGGTAGTACACTGGGTTGAAGGCACATGATAATATAATGCTCCAGGACCAAGGTTCAAGCCCCTGTCCTCACCTATGGGGGGGGGGGGGAAGCTTTGCGAGTGGTGAAGCAGGGCTGTAGGTGTCTCTCTGTCTCTCTCCCTCCCTACCACCTGTTCATTCTCAATTTCTGGATGTCTCTATCCAATAAATAAATAAAGATAATAAAAAATTAAAAATTAGTCTCATTAAGTTGGTTGATAAAGCACTGGTATTCAGTAAATTTAATAACTATTAGTTGAGGGGCTGGGTGGTGGTGCACCTGGTTGACTACACATGTTATAGTGCACAAGGACCCAGGTTCGAGCTGCTGGTTCCCACCTGCGGGAGGAGGCTTCACAAGTGGTGAAGTAGTGCTACAGGTGTCTCTCTGTCTCTCTCCCTCTATATCACCCCTTTCCCTCTCAATTTCTGGCTGTGTCTATCCAGTAATTAAATGAAGATAATAATTTTTTTTAAAAAATAATAACTATTAGTTGAACAAACAGTTTTAACATAATAAGAAAAGAAGTTCTCAGGTCAGACAACTGAGTTAGATCCCAGTGTCATTATTTAGCTGTGCAGACTTGAAAAAAAAATTTTAATGTTTCCCTGCCTCAGTTTCTTTATTATTATTATTTTGCCTCCAATGTTATTTCTGGGGTTAGGTGCCTACACCACAAATCCACTGCTTCTGGAGGCCTTTTTTTCCTTTTTATTTTTTTTAACTGGATAGAACAGAAATTGAGAAGGATGGGGAAGATGGGGGAACAGAAAGATAGACACCTGCAGACCTGCTTCGCCAATTGTGAGGTGACCCCCCTTCAGGTTGGGAGTCAGGGACTCAAACTGGGATCCCTGTTCTGGTCCTTGTGCTTTGTACTATGCACACTTAACCCAGTGCACCACCATCCTTCCCCCATTCCCTGCCTCAGTTTCTTTACCTGTAATGTGAGAATAATAACAATTAGACCCACTGAAATACAGGAAGGACTAAATGAGATGATATGTACGAAGTCTTGGCACAGGATGAAACACTATCACTATATGAATTTGTGCTGGGTTCTCAGAGACAGTAAGATAGGAAGCCTGTGCTCAAAAAGGAGTTTATAATCTGGTAAGCACATTGCATCTATGCTTCATGATGCTTCATGATAACAAGTCTTAAAGGGAATACTAGAAAACAAACAAATAATGCTGTATAATGAGTGGGAAATGTCATGTCAAAGTTAGCTTGAAGATTTCACTTCCTAATGCTGAAGAGACAAGCAGTAAATTGAAACTAGCTTTGGTAAATGCCAAAAGGCATATAATGACAGAATTAGATGCCTGACCCATTGATTTTAAAAGACACACATCTGGGAGCCAGGTGGTAGCACAGAGGGTTACGGGCACGTGGCTCCAGTTGCAAGGACCAGAGTAGGGATCCTGGCTCCAGCACCTGGCTCCCCACCTGCAAGGGGGGGTTCGCTTCACAAGCTCTGAAGCAGGTCTTCAGGTAATCTATCTTCCTCTCCCCCTCTGTCTTCCCCTCCTCTCTCCATTTCTCTCTGTCCTATCCAACAATGACAGCAATAATAAAATGACAAGGGCAACAAAATGGGTAAAATGGCCTCCAGGAGCAGTGGATTCATAGTGCTGGCACTGAGACCCAGCGATAAACCTGGAGGCAAAAAAAAAGCCTTTCTAATAAGCTATCTCTCTGAACCCAAGTAGGTCTTCTAGTGGAAAAATGTATTATTGAAATGCTAACAGTATTTTCCAAAATGCTGCGGAACAAAAAAATTAAGGGATTTTTAAGATCTGCACAGATATTAAGGGAAAAAATTCCCATCTCAAGTATAATTTATTTAAGGAAATTCAATCAAAGTTTTTGATCTTAAAAATAACTCTAATAAATGTTCTTGCTCATTATTCCAGGTTCACATAATTTTAAAAAGCAATAAATATAATGAGGAAAATGGTGGTGGTTGTGAGAAAATAAACTTCCCAAAAAATAGCAACAAATAGTGCATATGAATGCATATACATGAATATTTAAATATGCTAAATGGTGTATCAGCACAAAAATAATACAATCTAACAGTAGTCACATATTTAATAATTAAACTATGTAAAACATCCTGTTCAAGAGAACACAGAATCATATAGCTAATTTTAATGTTTTCATGTAAAATTATTTGAAACAAAAACATTTAAGGTGGTTGCAGCTGAGACTTTCCCTGAAGATTCTGTTTTATTGTGGTTTCATGACATAATGAATCATTTCCTATTTGCTTGGAGAGAATTTTTGTTCCAAGACATAATAAAAGCAGTCTATCAGCAGTAATCCTCTTTAAGAATCACACTTTGGAGGGGAAATACTATTTTTTTATATGAGTGTTTTACATAGTATTCTTTGCCAAAAGAAGAAAACAGTTTAAATGTCCTCAAGGATGAATAGGTGAGCAAAATGGGCTATCAACATGCAATGGGATGTCATTCAGTAGCAAAGAGAAAGGGAATCCTGACACAGGCTACTACATGGGAAAACCTGGCAAGTATCACAGCAACTGAAATAAGCCAGATATAGAAAGATAAATAGTATATCACTCGACTTATAGGAGACCACTATAGTAGTCATAGACACAGAAAGCGGAATGATGGTGAACTGGAGGTAGGAGGAAGACAAGAGGAAGAGTGATTGTTCAACAGTCAGGGTTCCATTTTGCAAGATGAAAAGTGTCTGTGTGGGGCTGGGTGGTGGCTCATCTGGTTAAGCACACATGTTACAATGTGCTAGGAACCAGGTTCAAACCCTGGGTCCCCACCTTCAGGGGAAAAACTTTGTGAGTGGTGAAGCAGTGTTACAGGTGTCTTTCTGCCTCTGTCACCCCCTACCCTCTTGGTTTGTAGCTGTCTCTATCCAATAAATAAAAATAATTTACAAAAAAGAAAGATTGTCTCTGTGAATATATTTAGTGCCAATGAACACCAGCTACAGTAGTAAATTTTATGTTACCTATAATTTGAAACATTGTTTTCTATGTGTTGCCAGGACCTAAAGCAAATAAGATAACATATAAATAAGGCTGGGGAGATAGCATAATAGTTATGCAAAAGCCTTTCATGCCTGAGGCTCTGAGGTCCCAGGTTCAGTTACTAGCACCTACATAAACCAGAGCTGAGCTATGTTCTGGTATTTTTATTTCTACATTTCTCTCTCTCTCTCTCTCTCTCTCTCTCTATATATATATATATATATATATATATATATATATATATATATATATACACATATATATATATGTATATATATGTATATATATATATTTCACTAAGATAAATAAAATATTTTTTAATGTCACAAATACCTTGTTGTACAGCTAAAGTTGAACAAAGAGTGTTGACAGTCACCGGCCACAGCATCAGTTGAACAATAACTAGAAGGAGATTAGTTACAAGAGATTAAAGGGCCTACAAGTGTATGGTGACCAGTTTTAGGAATACAAAGAAAGTGAGCCCCAAGGGCTCTAAAGGGTTATTTCATACCCAATATGACACTGTAATGTTGGAAGTCAGAAATGGCGATGAATTTTGTTTGTGTAAACTGCATGGTGAAGAAACCTAGAAGCAGATCATGCATACTCCTGGAGTCTCATTACTAATACAGGCTTACTACCAAGAAGGAAACAATGCACTGTTGTGAGTTGATGATTATATAAATGTCGAAACCTCCAACCGTTAAAGTGATGTTCTTTATTGAAAAATTGAAAGCCCTTCATTAAACATTAAACATTTCAAAAAATTGAAAGCCCTTCATATTAAACATTTCCAAGTCATAAAGTTTATCCAGTATTTTCACCTATGTTGAATGCTTCTGAAATCATATACACTTGAACTGCTCTAACTTCAGTTAATCTGAAGGATCAGATAGATTATGTTTTGGGTTTTTTTTTATTTACTTTCCCTTTTGTTGCCCTTGTTTTTTCATTGTTGTTGTTGTTGTTAGATAGGACAGAGAGAAATGGAGAGAGGAGGGGAAGACAGAGAGGGGGAGAGAAAGACAGACACCTACAGACCTGCTTCACCACCTGTGAAGCGACTCCCCTGGAGGTGGGGAGGGGGGCTCAAACTGGGATCCTTACATAGGTCCTTGCGCTTTGCACCACATGTGCTTAACCCGCTGTGCTACCGCCCGACTCCCATTCTTTTGATTTCTTAGCACTAAGACAATCTTAAGTTTATTCAAATATTTTGGTTGTTAATTTCTTTTTTAATATCTTCTTATTTATTTATTTATTGGATAGAGACAGAGGGAAACTGAGAGGGAAGAGGGAGTTAGAGAGGGCGAAAGAGAGATGCCTGCAGTACTGCTTCACTACTCATGAAGCTTTCTACCTGCAGTTGTGGACCAGGGTCTTGAACCAGAATCCTTGCAAGTTTTAACATGTGTGCTCAAGCAGGTGTACCACTGCCCAGCCACTGATTGTTAATTTTCACCGCCTGTGAAGCAACTCCCCTGCAGGTGGGGAGCCAGGGGCTCGAACCGGGATCCTTAAGCTGGCCCTCGTGCTTTGCGCCACGTGTGCTTAACCGCTGTGCTACCGCCTGACTCCCAGATTATGTTTTTTTTAAAAGCAAATAAAGAAATTAACACTACACCCCAAAGGTAAGAAGACAGAGTGCTTGAAAGTTCACACAGTACTTCACAACTCCAGTATTATAGATTTGGGCTCTCCTATTTAAAATATCAATTTTTATAATACAAGTAATCTTAAGCAGGAGAGAATATAAAATCTTTAATAACAGAAGATAAAAGTAATGACTTCCCAGGGAGTCGAGTGGTGGCGCAGCGGGTTAAGCACAGCTGGATAAGCGCAGGTGGCACAAAGCACAAGGGCCAGTATAAGGATCCCTGTTTGAGCTCCCAGCTCCCCACCTGCAGGGGAGTCACTTCACAGGCGGTGAAGCAGGTCTGCAGGTGTCTATCTTTCTCTCCCCCTCTCTGTCTTCCCCTCCCCTCTCCATTTCTCTCTGTCCTATCCAACAACAATGACATCAATAACAATAATAACTACAACAATCAAACAACAAGGGCAACAAAAGAAAATAAGTATTTAAATTTTTTTTTAATTAATGACAACTGCACTACCAACTGTAAGACCTACTATACAAATGTTCTAAATACCTGAATTAAATGTACAGAAGGTAATAACAAACTTATTTCTTAATAATAAAGAATTCAAGAGTTGACAAATCCCAGATGGAGAAAACTATCCACAAGTCCTATGCTAGCTTCCGCATATTGTTGATGAGGTAAAAGGAAGAATCATGACCACAAATTTCCTTATATAAAGACCTCAAAAATATTAGCAGTGATATTTTTAAGTAGATATGATTCAGGAAATCTAAAATTACTCTACAATTTAAAAATCCACAAAAACAATAATGTACACCAGTTTATTTAAAAAAACCCATAGTAGTTCTCTTGTACATATGGAAATGTTAGTTTAAACATGAATGACATTTACATAAAATTGTCCATAGCAAAGGTAATCTAATTCTCTTTTACTTATAGACCTATGCAGTAGATTTTGTGCCCTGAACTCCCTGCATTATATATAATTAAATAACTCAGTTCTTCTCATATCAAAGTCAAGTGCAGTTGTTCATGTCCCCCCTGTATTTTTATGTCTAAAACCATAAAAATGTAAATATATGTGCTATAAACAGGATTATAACCATATCTATAGGAAAATATGTTTCAAATTTGCTGTTGACATTAAAAGACAAGCTTCAACAGAAAAAAAAGGTGTCCAGAGCAGATTAAATTATGGTTTTGTTTGTATGTTCTTTGAAAATAGGCACACTATTTTGGGGATTTTTTAATTCAGATTTGTTATGTTTTGGGGAAAAAATAAGAATTAGATCAATTACCAGCATGGTTAAACATTAACTCTGTAAGACTGAGGATGACTTCAAAGAGTCATTGACCTGTAAGCTTATTTCTGGACAGTGTCTAGGAAATTACCAAGGACAGAGTGGAGAATTCACTCCAGTTTAACAGGTGCACTTGGAGGAAGAATGAACAATGGGGAGGCTCCCAGAGCACTTACTACTGGCATTATGACTGAGATGCCTGGGACTACCATACAGCAGGGATTCAGGCAATCAAGTGCTAAGAAGAGTGGACACAAAAATCCAAGTGAGGAATGAAGGTCAGAAATAGACAAAGAGAGCTGATACACTGGAAGGAATGTCATTACCCTATTATTACAATGATGAAAAAGAAAACCCGCAGGGAAGACCTTTCAGGGGGGATACTGTAGAAGTGAAGGGGCTTAGTGATCCCTTAAGCAGAGAAAGGGAGAAGAATGAAAGCTAAGGACCGGTATAGGGATCCAGCTTCGAGCCCTGGCTCCCCACCTGCAGGGGAGTCACTTCACAAGCGGTGAAGCAGGTCTGCAGGTGTCTATCTTTCTTTCCCCCTCCTCTGCCCATTTCTCCCTGTCCTATCCAACAACGATGACAACAATAATAACTACAACAATAAAACAACAATAAGGCAACAAAAGAGGATAAATAAATATTTTTTTAAAAAGAAAGCTAAGGGCCTCTTGAGGTTCTGGCTTGGGTGAATGTCTGTAAACATGCTTCTTGCTCAGCAGTAATATAGGAAAACAAATAGATTTTGATATCTATAGAGCAATCAAGAATAGCAATCTATCATGGCTGTTGGATTGTGGCCTAACTAAAATGTAGGTGTGGACAATATTAGCATATAAGAAAGAAGTGGCCTTCCTTTGCCATGCACAAGGACCTAGGTTCAAGCCTTCACTCCCCACTTGTGAGTGGAAGTTTCATGAGCAATGAAGTGTTATTGCAGGTGTCTCTTCTCTCTCCCTATCTCTCCGTCCCCTTTAAATTTCTCTCTGTCCTATCAAATAAAAGAAAGGAGGAGGAGGAAGAGGAAGAAGAAAGGGAGGAGGAGAAGGAGGAGAAAAATGACTACTAGGAGCAATGTATTACTCATGCATACAAAGAGCCCCATCAATAATCCTGGTGGCAAAAAAAAAAAAAAAAGGAAAAATAAGAACAAAGGAGGAGGAGGAAGAGGAGGAGGACAAAAATGGATATCAGGAGCAATGTATTACCCATGCATACACAGAGCCCCATCAATAATCCTGGTGGCAAAAAAAAAAAAAAAGGAAAAATAAGAACAAAGGAGGAGGAGGAGATAGAGAAGGAAGAAAGAAAGGAGAAAATAAAAATGTTACATAAAACTATTTTTGAAAATATGTGCAAAGCATGAAAATAGGAAGATTCTAGCATATAATCTCTTAGATGAATCTAACATGATGGCGATACCTTTCTCTTCCCATAAAAACTCCCTGAATCTGGACGGAACTCTTATGTGGAAAACTGAGAAGTGTTACGTGTGTACAAACTACAATATTTTACTGTTGACTGTAAATCATTAATCCCCTAATAAATTAAAATATATGTCTATGTCTATGTCTATATGTCTATGTGTCTATGTGTCTATGTCTATATGTCTATGTCTATATGGCTATGTCTATATGTCTATGTCTATATGGCTATGTCTATATGTCTATGTCTATGTCTATGTCTATGTCTATGTCTATGTCTATGTCTATGTCTACTCCCCAAATCTGAAGACTTGATTTCATGGTTCAAGGATCATAATGAATCCTTGAATTCAGACTCCCTAAATCAAAACCCAGCGATCTGGTCCACATGTTATTATGTAATTCAATAACAATGATGTTATTATACTGATAATTCTGATGAAGTATATAATATGATGAAAGAATCAACTGGTCATATTATCATTCACTTTTAGGAACCAATCATGATCCAGGCTTTAGAAATGAGTTGTTTTTTTTTTTCAACTACACTTACAGTTACTTCTGAGTACTAAAACAACACAAATATTGTAGGTTAAACTACTAAGACAACTGAGAAGTTTGATTCCTTTCAGAAATACTTGATTGGGCACTTTATTCTCTTAGCCCAAAAATATGAAACAAAGAGAGAACTGTCTGAAAGTGCCTGGTTTTCCAATTTTTAAAGTTCACATCTAGCTAGGGCAACTCTGGTAAGAAAGACATTTTTGTGATGGTGACTGACTATAGTATATTCCATTGTATATAACATGAATTGTAAGGTCAGAAATAAGTTTATTTTAACGATTTCTGGATTCATTTTTTTCTTCTTTTTTTACAGATGTCATTGGAAGCTTAGTCCTACTGAACTAAAAAGTATTAATATTGTTGATAGTAAAATAGAAATTCTCATGTTGCATACTAGAAACTATACTAGAAATGTAGTTTAAACAGTTTAAAGAGTTAATTATACGTGATTACACTGAATGATATATTCCTTTCAAACGTGATTTCTAGTGCAAAATAAAAGTATAAAAAATGCTTACTCTCCTGAGACTTCCTTTTTCCTCTCATTCTGATCATATGGTCTACTCATCTGGAGTTCAAGCATAACAAGCAATTGTTGCTAGTATATTTTTAAAAGCAAGAGCCCAGGGAAGAACTTGTGTTTGTAAATACATTTAGAATCTCATCCTTTTTGAGCCTCTTGCAATATACTTGAAACTTGGAAACTAAATAGGTTTTCCATTTTTGTTATTAACTGCTCTACAGACAAGATGAAACCTCAGTCTTGGGAAAATCTTTTCTTCCTTGAAGCTGAAACTATATGTTAGTCCTATACCATAGTGGACACAGTACAAAGTTACCCACTGTTTGTAATGAGAATTCCCTACATCTTCACTGTGACTCACAGGGTAATGGTTGTCCTTCAAGCACGTGTGTGACACATGTAGCACCAGATCATCACTGTCTCCTAACCAGCACATGCAGACCTGCTAGCCCTTTAAGCTGTCAAACCCACTGACCATTATTGAGTATTTACTGTGTTCTAGGCACATCAAGTGTTTTCTCTAAATTAAGACTATCTGACAAAGAATTTGTAACCAAAATATATAATGAGCTCTCAATAGTCAGCAACAATTATAACAACAACAAAAAAAAAGCAATGCTATTAAAAAATGGATAAAGGATACAGACTCTTCACTAAAGAAGAGATTCCAGTGACCAAGAGACATGAAAAAATGCTGAAAGACACTTGATTATGCAAGTCAAGGCAACAAAGAGATGCCTCCTCAAACCTATGAGAATGTCCTACATTACAATGGATAGAAACAAGAAACTCTGGTGGGAATGTGAGGAAGAGGAGCCTTCTATACTACTGGTGGATGTGTAAACTGCACTGGGAGTGGACCTACCATACAATCCAGCAATTTCTCTTCTAGGAATCTACCCA
Source organism: Erinaceus europaeus (assembly GCF_950295315.1). Taxonomy (NCBI): domain Eukaryota; kingdom Metazoa; phylum Chordata; class Mammalia; order Eulipotyphla; family Erinaceidae; genus Erinaceus; species Erinaceus europaeus. The sequence continues at coordinate 78,361,519 of NC_080168.1, read as the reverse complement.
AAAAATACATATATGGATTGCACACTGATGTTCATAGCATTTGTGCTCTGCCAGATGCACTACCACCCAGCCCCTAATATACCACTTTCTAAAAGAATAATTAGATCAGGGCCTAGGTGGTGGCACACCTGGCTAAGTGCATATATTACAGTACACAAAGACACAGGTTCAAGCTCCTGCTCCCCCTGTAGGGGGGAAGCATCATGAGTGGTGAAGCAGTGCTACAGGTATCTGTCTCCCTCTACTTCCCCCATCGCAATTTCTCTCTGTCTCTATCTATCCAAGAATAAGTAAACAAATAATATTTTCTAAAATGAGTAGCTAGATCAAAATTCTACATGACACTTTATACCAAAATAAGTTCTAGGTAAAAACTGAGCCTAAAGCTGAAGAGATAGCTCACCAGGTAGAGTACCTGCACTGCCATGCACATGACCCAGGTTCAAGATGCATTACTACATGGCAGATATTGTGGCAACTGAGAAAGTTTTTGTACTGTAGTCAGACTCTCTCCTCTCTCTCTCTCTCTCTCTCTCTCCATGTCCCCCGCCCCCTTCCCAAAATAAATAAGTATCCTGGGATAGTAAAGTTGTGCATATGAGAAATCCCAGTTTCATACACACAGAAAAACAAAATATTGGGGCAAGGCAGTGGTGCACCCAGTTAAACACACATTACCATATGTGAAGATCCAAGTCTGAGTCCCCACCCCCATATGAAGGGAGGGATGCTTCACTGGTGGTGAAGCAGATCTTCAGGTGTCTCTCTCTCTCTCCTTCTCTACCTCCCTCTCTGTTCTATTTAATAAAGAATGGAAAGAACAAAAAAAATGTTTGTTGGGAACTGTGGATTCATAATGCTGGCATCAAGCCTCAGCAATAATCCTGGTAGCAATACAGGAGGAAAAAAGGAAAAGAAAACATTTAGTCTAATAAACAATAACCTAGTTTAAAAAATATTATTATTAGGGGCAATGGTGAAAATCTGGACTTAAAACTCAACTAAGCTAGCTTAGAGATCATACAAAATGCTATCAGACTTACAGAAACTTTTTTTTTTTTGCCTCCAGTGTTATTGCTGGGTTCGGTGCCTGTAATACGAATCCACTGCTCCTGGAGGCTATTTTTCCCTTTTGTTGCCCTTGTTGTTTATCATTGTTGTTATCGTTGTTGTTATTGCTGTCATTGTTGTTGGATAGGACAGAAAAAAATCCAGAGAGGAAGGGAAGACAAGAGAGGGGGAGAGAAAGATAGACACCTGCAGGCCTGCTACACCACTTGTGAAGCGATTCCCCTGCAAGTGGGGAGCCGGGAGCTTGAACCTGGATCCTTATGTTGGTCCTTGCGCTTTGCGCCATTTGCACTTAATCTGCTGAGCTACCACCCCACCTCCCAGAAACTGTTATTCAGTCGGCAAAAATTATCCAAACTGCTTCATGATCATCATCAATTTAAGTTTCATAACAACTCAGCGGTACTTCATAACTTTCTGGAAAATATGCAAGGTACTGGGCAGGTCTGTCCTGTTAAACACATGAGGAATAAACCCCAAAACAAGGTTCAGCTCCACCTAGAAAGCCTTGAAACTGCAGCAAGTCATTCACCACAGTCACTCTCCGTAAACATTCCAAGGAGACTGGATGCCAAGTGCCCTCAAGAACCCACTTTGGAGCCTGTATTTTAGGGGAGAAATGTTTGCAATGGCAAGGATGCAGAAAATAATCACACTTGTGTTTTAAGAAACCACATGCATACAGCAGAGAACAAACAAAATTACAGTATTCCAAAATACCTAAGAGTTGAAAGCTTGTGGAAAAGTCTCAAATCTGTTTTGCAGTTCTAAAATAAGATTTCAGAGAGAAGAAGAAGGGGACAGATCCCAATTTTGAGGTCTACCAGTGGCCATCAGACAAAAAGATTCCCAGATTCTGGGAGCACATTTCTCCCGGAGGCAGAGGCAGAAAGCGGCAGGGTAGGACTGCTTTCTGCAGTCCTGAAATTGCACAATGGAGAAAAGCTATAAAAATGCCAGGCATAGGGGACTGTCTGCTTCCTTTATCTCACTATCTCCTATACATTAAGTTAATTAGCATTTTCTTACCATTGTTCTATAGCAGTGACTACATTTTAAAAAGGAAGAAAAGGAGAAATGGATCTCTACCTGTGCGTTTATGGCCAGAATGTTGGCAGTGATCTTCAATTCACAAACAATGCAGTTCCTCCCCAGTGCCACTTGTCTTTTAGTTTAGTTCCATTTTGTTCTTTTGCCACTTGGGTTATCATGTGGCTCAGTGCCTACCTGGCTCCACCATTCCTGGTGACCATTTTTTCTCATTTCTCTTTCTTCATTTTTTAAAATTTTCTTTCTTTTTCTTGCAGAAATAGGGGGTTTAGTAACACTTGCAGCACTGTTCCACTGCTCATGAAGCATTACCAGCATGCCCAACAAATGGGGACTGGGAGCTTGAACCCAGGTCCTCATGCATGGTAAAGTGTGAGCTCTATCAAAGTAAATAGAGTCCCCTATTTGTTTTTGATAGAGGATGGACAAAAGTGAGAGAAGAGAGGAGAGACTCCTGCTCTCCTATTTGTGATGCACTGCTCTACTATTTGTGATGTTTCCCCCCTTGCATGCAGATAGTAAACAGGCACTTGAACTCACAGTTCCTTGAGCATGGTGAGGTGTGTGCTCTACTGGGTTACCCAGTAAACAGCTGACAAAGAAATGGAACTATGTGGCAGGATTTTCATAAATTGTGGAACTATAGGGTGAGCAAGACAGCTCACCTGGGAGGGTTCCTGCTTTGCCAAATATACAGCCCAGGTTTGACTCTGATCCCCACTGCAGTACTGTGTTATGTTTCCCACTCTCCTCTGTCTTGGTCTTTCTATCTGAAAAAGTTGGCTTGGAGCAATGAAGTCTGGATGGTAACAACAACAAAAAAGTGGGGCTTCAGAGACACAGGATAGCTCAGGATTTTCCTCAGATAATTCTTACACTGTGGTTAGTGTTTATTCAAGGTAAGGAAGGACATGGAAGGAACTACTCTAAACATCCATAGGAAGTGATGAGACACAGTTTCAACCTGACTCCTAACTTATTGTCCTGGTCCCACTGCCCACCCCCCAATTTCTCAGTTTTTCTGTCACATCATATAATGGCTCCCACTGTCCCCCTCCCATTCCCATACTCACTAGTGCATAGACTGACTTCCAGTTTGGCTGGAAAAGCCCTTCGTGAGGTCTCGGGCTCTGCCAAGCATCCACTGATAGACTCTGACAGTTCCCAGTGAGGCCAGAATCAAAAGACAAGTTACAAAGGTATCCCGACCACAGCCCGTGACCAGCTTCAGACAGTAGCTCTCTCCCATTTTCAAATGCTTTGGGAACTATGCAATTAGAGACACTAATGGTGCTCATGTTTATTTTGATTGACATACAAGATGCCACAAATTCACTTCCATAGGATCAGGATGGTAAACAAAAATAACAAGTGAGATATGAGTAATAAAAGACAAAAATAGCTTTAGACTCTAAGCATCTAACCCAATGTTCATTGATGCTACTGTTTTCTTCATTGGTAAGAGAACTTTCTTCTCCAATAAAAGATTCTATCCAAGTCGCATAGTTTTTTTTCCACTCAGGTCACTGATTTTGTCCTACTTTCTGAACCCCTGAGAAGCTCTAAACCTTTATCCTTGGCCTCTTTTCAGATGTTTCTCATAATTCACCAAAAAGCATGGCATTATAGTTTCTAAGGAAAGCCCACTGAGATATTTTTACCTTTGGTATTCAGGAATATTTACCAGTGTTCAGGGACATTTAGAGGGTTACTGTCAAGTTCTGAGTGAATGGCAGATTCAAAGTAATTTCTTTTTTTTTTTTTACACTTATTTTTAATTTGATAGAACAGAGAAATTGAGAGAGATGGGGAGATAAAGAGTGACACCTGCAGCACTGTTTCACTGCTTACTAGGCTTCAAAGCCCCACTGCAGCTATGGATTGGGGGCTTGAAACTGGGTACTTGTGCACAGCAATATGCACTCAAATGGTTGCACTAGAGCCTGGACCCCAAAAGTAATTTCTAAACAGTTACTGCAAGAATATTCTTTTTAACAGTTCTGATCTGTGAGATTTAGTAGCAACATTAGTGTGAAGATGCCTGCCTTGTTATACAACATTTTCTGTCATGTGAATTTGGCTGGTAATGAGGGAATGACTACAGCATCACAAAGAAGTCATACTGACTCACACATGATTTGCCCCCATACATCACTGCACTGTACCACTAAGAAACAGCAACTAGACAAAAGCACACTGTGAAATTGAAGCTGGCATCATATCCCATCCCCTCATGGACAATTCTCCTATAGGGTCCGGTGTCTTAGAACTTTCTGCACAATTCTGTGATGCTCTCAGACCTTTGTGAGGTTAATTCCTACCTCCCAACACTCCTCAGCACCATAGCCCTTTTTATATCTTCTATGAAGCAGTCCCACATTTTTAAGTAAGTTCAATTTGTATTTATTAAAGTGTGCCTGAATACAGCAGGGATGTAACAGGCCTTCTGAAATGTGTGACTTATTACTCTGCTTTTCATTGTTTCTGCTAGTGCTCTGGTTTCAAAACAACATAATAATTTTAAAGTGGACTGTTCCAACTCTTGATTTTTCCATAAAAGAGCTGGGCTCTTTTGAATGCATTGTATTACAGAAAGAGAAGGAGTGGGATTGGTGTATTATCATAATGGTTTTACAAGATTTTCATGCCTGAGGCTCTGAATTCCGAGGTTCAATCCCCAGCAACACCAGATATCAGAACTCTATCTGGAGTCTCTCTTTGTGTCCTTCTCTTTGTATTTCTTTCCTTAAAATAAAATACATAAAATTGAAAAAGAAAGAGAAGGTTTGAGGACAGTGTATAACAACCAAGTTATAGCAGAGGCAGCTATAATAGTGATTCATGTTATGGAAAGAAAACCTGAAAAGGAAAAAGTAATGTGGCTGCCTCAAGGACAGCTTATGGGTCTAAATATATATATGAATAACAAGGAAAACCTTAATAGAAGGAATCAGCCTTTCAAAATATGCTGCTGTGGTAAGTGACCTGATCAACAAGAATGAGCCAGCTCCAGCCAGGAGCAGCATTGGCAGGAGCCACTAGAAGGAAGCCCAAGCAATGTTACATCTTTCTTACTGTTATCACACAAATGTTTCTGTGTGCAGAAGTGCCCTGGGGATGGTGTGCTGGGGCTGAGAGGGAGGGAGCTGGGGAAGAGAAGACTAGGAAAATAGGGCAGGCAGGCAATGACACAATAACACAACAAAACACACTGGGTGAATTCACCAATTCTGCCTCAAATATCAGAGAGGGAGGGTGGGAGGAAGGGAGAGAGGGAGAGAGAGCCACTAGTGACTGAGCAGGTAGAGTGCAAGACTTGCCTAAGGTTGCTGGTTCAATCTCCAGTGCAGTATGTGTCAAAATGGTGCTATGGCTCCTCTCTCTCTCTCCATCCTCCCCTTTTAGATCTCATATGAAGCAAATGCAGAATAACTCATCAGCAGCCCAGTAAATGGTGCAATGGAAAAATAATTGAAGTTTCAGGCATGAAGTCTCAAGTACCACATGTGCAAAAGTGATGCTCTGATTCTCTCTCTCTCTCTCTCTCTCTCTGTCTCTCCCCTCTCATGAATAAATAAACTAACATTTGAAATTTTTTAGAAAGAAAAAAAAACAACTTGCAGCTCAGGAGGTGGCACAGTAGACAAAGAGTTGGATTCTCAAAGCTGAGGTTGCTAGCAGATCACACACACTTAAATAAATAAATAAATAAATAAATAAATAAATAAATAAATAAATGGGGTTTTTTAGAAGTACAGGTCCTGGAAAAGGATGACAGAGGACCTGGTGGGGGTTGTATTGTACAAACTATTGTATTTACTGTCAAATGTAAAACATTAACCCTCCAATAAAAGGGGGAGGGCAAATACAAAAAATAAATAAATAAATAGAGCTGCCCTTTTCACTACTATAGTTTCCAAGAAGATGGCACTTAAAAAAATTGGCAGGGGGACCTGGTGGTAGCACAGCAGGTTAAGAGCACATGGCACAAAGGGCAAGGACCAACACAAGGATCCCAGCTCAAACCCCCTGCTGTCCACCTGCAGGGGGTCGCCTCACAAGCAGTGAAGCAGGTCTGCAAGTGTTTATCTTTCTCTTTCCCTCTCTGTCTTCCCCTCCTCTCTAGATTTCTCTGTCCTCTCCAATAACAATAATGGCAGCAATGACAACAATAACAATAATAACAGCAACAAGGGCAACAAGGGCAACAAAAATGGGGGAGGGGGAATGGCCCCCAGGAGCAGTAGCACAGGCACCCAGCCCCAACAATAACCCTGGAGGCAAAAAAAAAAAAAAATTTTCCTGGCATAGATCAGTTTGGCTGAATTCAGTCTTTTAGGTTGACCAAGAGATCACTATTATTTCTACTTTTTCCAAGCAGTACATTTACAAGTAAATGACAGAACCAAGAGCTCAAAGTGTAAATCTATCTGACTCCAAATCCAAAGTTCTATTTAATCACGTTGTTTAAATAAAAGATGTATGAAACATAGAAAAGCTCTCTGCTATCCTTCAAACGTTAACTGGGGGAACACGCATAAAAACATTCAAGTAAAACACTACTACAGGCCATTTATCATACTTATATTACAACAGGAAGTCAGGATATTAAGATCATCTTAAGTTTTTTGTTTGGGGAGGATTCTGTTTTTCTGCATAAATCCACTGGTGGGGGGTGAACAATTAAAGGGGGGGAGCAAAGAAGGCTATTCACTACATGTACTTACATATGCCTACTTCCTCTCTGATTTTTCCACTAAAGCAGGAAGTCAACAAAGCCTCAACAAAAATCTTATTATGAGCCACCAGGTATAGCATCCAGGGCCATTAACAATGTGAGAGGGCCACAGGAACTGTGCTTCACAGAGGGCTTCTAATGCCCATCTCTTCACAGGAAAAGGCTAAAACTGATATAACAAAAAATCAAGTCTAATGTTACACAGTGTGCACATTATGTCAGTATCCAGGTTGCCAAGCTTAAAATTTAATTAACGAGAACTTATCAACACACAAAGGAAGTGGTTCTACTCCACAGCTCCATGAATTATCCAGAAAATGACTCAGTACAAGACCATGTGGGATATGATGGAAAATTACTTAACTATCACCTCACAAGTTCACAATCTATTACCCACTTGGAATTAACTCAAACAATATGTATCAAATGCTCTTTCTGCCAGGCAGTATCCAAAAAGTGTATTTTTAAAAATATAGTAGAGCTCAATAGTAACTGTTTTTATGACTCATGTGTGATAACCCCATCTTTAAGATGACAATGATACCTCAGACATGAAACCTTACATTTTCTTTGTGTACTTAGCATTAATCTATCAATTCACCCCTCTATACACCCATCTCTCTATCTATCCATCTACCTATCCATTAATTACCCAACATAAACTTTTTTCTGCCAATGCTGTGAACCCTTGGGATTTAAAGATAGAAGTTACTGTTCCTGGGCGGCAAAGACAGCAGAGTGGTTATGTGAAATATAATAAAATAGGGGGTCGGGCAGTAGTGCAGCAGGTCAAGCCACATGGCACAAAGCGCAAGGACCTGCTTAAAAATCCGGTTCGAGTGCACCTACCCCTCCAACTCCCCACCTGCAGGGACGTTGCTCTACAGGTGGTGAAGCAGGTCTGCAGGTGTCCATCTTTCTCTCCCCCTCTCTGCCTTCCTCCTTTCTCAATTTCCCTCTGTCTTATCCAATAACAACAAGGGCAACAAAAATAGGGAAAATAGCCTCCAGGAGCAGTGGATTTGTAGTGCAGCCACTGAGTCCCAGCAATAACCCTGGAGGTAATAGTAATAATAATAATATAAAACTTTTATTTCTGAGCTTCTACACATCGAAAGCAAACTACAGGCAAGGATAACCAGGCAAGCCAGTAAATGGGAGAAGATATCTGCACATCACACATCAGATGGCTTATATCATATATCTATACAAAATTGGTACAGATCTACAAAAGAGATAAAAATAACCCGGTAAAAAAGTGGACCAAAGAACAAAACAGTTTTCTAACGAAGAGATACAAAAGGCCCACAGACACATGAAGAAATGCTCTACTTAACTTATCATTAGAGAAATGCAAATTAAAACCCCACTGAGATTCCATCTCACACCTGAGAGAATAGCTCACATCAACAAACCAGGAAAGGACATATTGGAGAGGTTGTGGAAAAAAGGTTGTGTGTGGTCGAAATACAAACTGGTGCAGCCTTTTTGGAAGACTGTATGAAGAGTCCTTAGACAAATAAAAAAAAGGCATTACCTTATGATCCAGCAATACCACTCAGTGGATACTCAAACACTAAATAGGAAGACTTGCACCCCTATGTTCACAGCCACATTATTTACAATAGCTTAAGAGTGGAAGCAGCCTAAATGCGGATCATCAGATTTCTGGTGAAAGAAGTTATATATGAAAGTTACATATTCTGGGGGGGGGGGGGGGAGATCAGATGGTAGCGCAGCAGGTTAAGTGCACATGGTACAAAGCGCAAGGACCGTTGTAAGGATCCCAGTTCGAGCCCCCGGATCCCCACCTGCAGGAGAGTCGCTTCACAGGTGGTGAAGCAGGTCTTCAGGTGTCTATCTTTCTCTCCCCCTCTCTGTCTTCCCCTCCTCTCTCCATTTCTCTCTGTCCTATTCAACAACAAACAACATCAACAACAATAATAACCACAACAAGGCTACAACAACAAAGGCAACAAAAGGGGGGGAAATGGTCTCTAGGAGCAGTGGATTCATGGTGCAGGCACTGAGCCCCAGCAATAACCCTGGAGGAAAAAAAAAAAGTTATATATTCCGTGCCCTTTGGGACAAAAGGAATGAACAGGAGGGGATTATGCTTAACAAAGGTAAAGAGATGACAGCTACAGGATGGTTTCACTCATATGTGGAATCTAGAGACTGGATACAAATGAACTTGAGTTTAAAAAAAAAAAAAAACGGAAACAAGCAAACTGTTTCTAAGACTTGTAAGAACTACAGTGGTTATCTTTGGGAGGTAGTAAGTGGGGATACAGAAGTTTGGTGGTCAATGTGGTGTGGAACAATACACTGTAATTTTATAATCTTATAACCTACTATTAATCACAAATTTTAAAATTAAATTAAAAAAACCTCATTCCTGAGGTTCCAAAGTCCCAGGTTCAAGCTCCTGCATCACCATAAGCCAAGGTGGAGCAATGTACTGGTCATTCATATATATATATTCTGATTTTAGAACAAGTCCTCCACTGCCCACCCATATCCATAACAGCATTAATCACATATATGGAAACACCAAGTCCCCGACAGAAATGTATAAACAAAACACAGTATATACATATGACAGAATATTATTCAAGTTTTACAAGTAAGGAAATTCTGGCGCATAATATAACATAGATGAACTTTGAAAACTTCATGCTAAGTAAAATTATGCAGAGGAAGATAAGTACTACATAGTATTGTACTTAAATGAGGTATACAGAATAACTCAGAGAAAAAAAGTACAATGGTGGTTGCTATGGACTATGGGGAGAGGACATGGTGAGTTACTTTTTAATGTATACAGAGTTTCAGATTTGCAAGAGTTCTGTAGATGGATGTGTAATGATCACACAATATGAATGTATTTAATGTCAATGAACTATACACTTAAATATCATCAAGATGGTAAGACATATGTGCGTTTTCCTACAAAAAAAAAAATTAACGGAAAACACATTCCCCAAGTCTATAATATCCCTCCCTTTGGGGCTGGATATTGGCACGCCCCGTCAAGTGCACAAATTACCATGCTCAAGAAGCCAGGTTCATACTCCCAGTCCCCATTTGCAGGGAGGAAGCTTCCTAAGTGTGAAGCAGGGCGACAGGTGTCTTTCTTTCGCTTTCCTTCTCTATCTCCACAAACCCTCTTGACTTCTCTGTCGCTATCCAATAAATAAACAAATTAGAGCTGGGGAGACAGTCTGTTGATTATGCAAGTGGCTTTTAAGCTTTATGTTCTGAACTCTCAAGTTCATTCCCCAGCACTACCATAAACCAAAGCTGAGCAGTGCCCTGGTAATAAACAAAGTAAAGTGAAATAAAATAAATAATAATAAAATATTTTTTCTTTAAATCGCTTCCATCAAGAAGTGAGGGGTATGTTTAACTCCTGCAAGCTTTTGTAATCACTTCAAAATGATCCTGTGTGACTTTCAAGACTGAAAAGTTTTTGTCAGGGTTCAGGTGAGGGTGCACTCAACTTAGCATACACATTACCATGTACAAGGACCAGAGTTCAAGCCTCTAGTACCCACCTGCCAGGAAAAAACTTTATGAGCAGTGAAACAGTAGTGCAGTGTCTTTCTATCTCTTCCCCTCTCTATATTCCCTACCCTCTCAATTTCTTATTTGGAAAAGAGTTGCCTTGAGACTCTGATAGTACTGGAAAAGGAAATACCAAAGCTTAATCACAACAAGCCAACAGACATAATTGAACTTATAGACTAAAGAGAGGGCTGGGCAGCCAAACAGATACAACAGCACAACGTGAATGATAAGCAGTTGAATGGCGCAAACCAAATCAGAACAGGGATGATGAAAGATGAGGTTGAACAGGTCATCAAGGGTCTCCCTGTACATGACAGAGGCCATGGGTGTAAATGAAGACTTAAGTAAAGAGGAAGAGTTTTTCAGTGGTGGAAGGAGAATGATAACAATAGGCTTCCCTATTGGAAAATTCCACTCCACGAGTAAATACTGCTACAGACAAACTTAAAGCCTCTCTTGAAAGATGGCTGATGAATTTGGAGTGTCTGGATTAAGTTACTAATGTTGAGATATTTTTTCATCAATATTACATTTATTATTATTATTTGTAATAATAGGTTCACTGTGTTAACAAATTTTATTTTGTTTGACAGGACAGAGAGAAATTGAGAGGGGAAGGGAAGATAGAGAGGGAAACAGAAAGAAAGAGACACATACAGCATTGCTTCAGCTCTCATGAAGCTTCCCCATTCATTGCAGGTGGGGACTAGGCACTTGAAGATGGGTCTTTGCACATGGCAATGTGAGTGCGCAACCAGCTGTGCCACTGCCTGGCTCCTTTATCAATATTACCACTCAGTGTTCATGGTATTGTATTTTTTTTTCTTCCCCTGACTAAAAAAAAGATGGTGTCATACTCTAAAAGCAGTTGAAGTCTAATGGCTCCTGCCCCAGATCATTCGCACAACAGAATTCTTCCCTGTCTCACTGGTTCCCTGAAAGACTTTTCAGCTCTGCGCCTCTTCTAACATTCTGATTAAGTCCAAACCACCCTTTTATGTCCTATCATCAAGGAAAAATGAAAGAGCGGCTTCCACTGAAAAATTGGAGATTTATCAACTGAAACAATCCAAGTCTTAATGAGCAGGAATGGTCTGGAATTGCAGAGATCTAGGAACAGCCAAAGCATTGTCATTTTGAAATGAAGTTAAGTGGGTCTGGCTGGTTCTCAAAGAGCTTTCCTTACTAAGGCAGAAAACATGTATTTTCAACTCACCAGTCAAATCAAATTCCAGAGGAAGGAAAAAAAAAAAGCTTTTATAATAGAATAGAATGCTCCATTCTGTCCACACATATGATTGTTGTTGTTGTTGTTGTTATTGCCTCCAGGGTTATCACTGGGGCTTGGTGCCTGCACTAGGAATTCAATGTTCCTGTTGGCCATCCTTTTTTCTTGCTGCTGTTGGATAGGACAGAGAGAAATTGAGAGAGGAGGGGGAGACAGACGGGGGGTGGGGGGGCGAGAAAGACAGCCACTTGCAGACCTGCTTCACTGCTTGCAAAGCGAACCCCCTGCAGGTGGGGAGCCAGGACTCGATCTGGGATATTTGCACAGGTCCTTGTGCTTTGCACTATTATGCGCTTAACCCGGTATGCTACTGCCCAGTCCCCACATGTTATAATCTTAAGTAAACTCAAGCCTGCAGAAAATACACTGCAAGTTGTAAACAGAGACAATACTGCATAAATTATTCTTTAAGTGGAGAAAAGAGAACATGGCAGCAGTAGAAGAAAGAATGATCAGACTGGCTCAATCACTAATGGAAGCTGATAGGCTTAATTAGGTATCTCCCTGGAGGAAAGCCTGACTTGGAAGAAGAAAAAAAGAGAAATCCTACAAGAGTAAATGGCCTTTTTTTTAAAATTAAAAAAAAAAAAAAAGAAAAGAAACCAGATAAGCGTTTGTATTAATGAAAAGCTAACATTTTCTAGATATTTTATTTAAGAGTCTTAAGTGAATCAAGTACTTATAGCTTTTCTTGACCTTCAAAACATTTGCCTTCTCACCATCACTATCCCTTGAATAAATATTTGCCTCTCCCTACTCTCACCCCTTTATGGCAGAGTCCAGACTCAGTCAACACATACTAATACCCACAAGCATTGTCTTTCACCATGAGTGAGTATTATTTTTGTTATTATGCTCCAGAAATTGCTCCCAAGATGAAGAAGAACTGCATTAATAAACATACCAGATGACAATGTCACCAATTCATATGGAACATATAGCATTTCACCAGCTGCTCTGGGTGCAAGTACAATGTAAAGCTCACTCTGCAATCTCTTTCTTGATTTCAATGGATGCAAATGACAGACCTGACATCTTTCATCTATGCTAAAAGCTTCCATCCCTGCTCACTCTGGGACAAGTGCCAGGGGATCAGCTATTACACCCTGCGTCTCTCTCCAAATGCTACTTTCCCAAAAGGCTTCAGCTCAGTGAACAGTATTAACACAATACAAAGCTGCTTTACTGAAATGTCTAATTGTAAACTTTCTTCTTTCTTTATTACCAAAAAAAAAAAAAAAAAAAAGTAAAGGGTATCAACAGAAATATCAGCCTTATCACCATGTTCTTGAACATTGCTGAAAAAACTGCAAGTTACTAAGTTGCTCAAATCACAAAGTAATTATCTTACTTTGATAACATAAATTCATTCCAATAAACATAGTCTGACAATTTCCATTTCTTCCTTGATTTGTAAGTCTGTGGACAGTTGACCTTGGGTTTATTTAGAAAGTAGCATTATTTGAGTTGTACTGCTAGTCTTATTAAATCTTGCAGGACTAGATTTTCATGGCTACATGAAAAGAGTAAGGAAGCTTTACTGATACTGGAAATGTAAGCCACTTGCAAGGATACTGCAAGTTAATGCCTGCTGCTGGAGATACTGTCAGGATTTGCACTGATTTTTAATAAGCTTCTGCAGGCAAAACACTTGCAGATGCTTGTCTATTAGGAAACATGCAAATCATACCCACCCAAGCTGAAGAAAATAAAAATCTATTTTATGGCTCAGATGATATAATGGCTGGTTGTTTTTATTTCCTTTGGAAGGTTCCAATGTCACTGACTTAGTTAATGTTACACTCTATTAAACAAGCAGGTGGTTCCCCAAATGGAATTCAATTAACACAGAAGAAACAGGATTCTTTGCTTTGAGAAAAACCACCCAAACAACAATATGTTTATTTGGCTTTCAAGTTTTTTTTTAAGTTCCTCATTATAGAAAAGTTTTGTCATGGATTTCTTTAAATAGCAACCTCTGTTTGCACATTCCATTTAATTGAATTTACTCAGAAATGATCGACACACAATCTTGCATAAACATTCCTATTACGTAAAGGGGAATAATACAATATTTGTTTTACATTTAGAGTCCAACGTCTGAAGAACAGACATAATAACCCTATACTTCATCCATCTTCTAAATCCTTCCAGCATCTAAGAATATAGAGAAGGGACTAAATGAGTGTCTGCAGAAATCAAAAGATGAAAGTGGGGGGCCAGAAGCCAGGGCATCTGTTAAGCTTGTGATGCCATGTGTGCAGTCTGAGTACTAATCCCCGCACCAGGAGGGAGTGCCGTCTCACTCCATCTACTACTGATGAGCTTCCTACTTTATTATCATATCACAATGAACAAAGGTATCATGTTTAAAAAAAAAAAAAGTGTCCTGGGCCAGATTGACAGAAGAGTGGTTCTGTGAAAGACTATTTCATGCCTGAGGCTCTAAAGTCACAGGTCAAACCATCATAAGCCAGAGCCATTGCTCTGGTTGAAAAAAAAATAGTGTCCGTAAAAGGTTGTTACTAACTTCCTAAATCTCTTTATTATACTGGATGCTCTACAGCTCTCTAATATCTACAGTATTACATTGCCAGGGGTAGGATGGTGGCACACTGGTTAAGCACACATATCACCAGGTTCAAGGACACAGGTTTGGGGCCCCCTCCCCACCTGCAGGGGGAAAGCTTTCTAGCAGTGAATCAGTTCTCAGGTGTCTACCTTTCTCTCCCCTCTCAATTCTCTCTGTCCTGTCAAATTAAAAAAAACGCATATATAAAGGAAAAACTTCAGAAAAAAAAAAATGGCCACATTACTCTATAAGACACAGTTTTCTACAAATAATGTCAAAGGGTATAAATTATGGTGATATTGTGTATGATACAGCAAATCCTAACAAAGGGATTTTCAAAGTTAACCCAATTGCTAAATAATCTGATTATAGCAATAACTAACTATCGCCTTCTTAAACCCTAAGACAGCAGGAACCTCCCGCTTCCTCTATAGAGCCTATACTTCTCCCAGTCCTGGAAACTCTAGGGTGGGGCTCACTTTCCTGCATGCTTCTCTCAATTCATACCAAATGATATCGCATCTGCTGATCCCAACCTAATCAGCGCAACGAGTACCACCTCAGCATGCTTCACTTCAGACTGTGTCCAGTGACAACAAGCATGGAATGTCAACCCTTCAGCCTCATTACTCCAGTGAGACCTTTCCTTTCATAGGATTCTCTAATTCCGTTTCAGGTGGTTCACTTCCTAACAAAGTCCTAAAACCTAGAATATAGACCATGTCCCATGAGATAGGGCATATTTTCACATGTATCCATAAATTAGGGCAAAATATATACCTGAAAGCAAAAGTGCACAATAGTCTGCAGTGAGTCAGTATATGCAGCAAAAAAGTAGAAAAACCTAAAAAGACACAAAGTTTATAATGAAATAGTGTCTACTTAGACTTAGATACCCTCCTCACCTACTTCCTATTATACCTTCCCTCACTCACTCCAAAGCTAACCTTATCAAAGTAAGAACTACAAAAGCTGAATAAAGGCAAGAGACTGGCATACTCTAATGATGACTCTTTAGTCACTATCAGGCCACCCTATCAGCTCCCTAGTCAGGAAGTCCGGGGAGTCCCAAACAGATATGATAGGCCTAACCTCAAATAGATCCCTCTCTCCATTGTTACTGGTGATCTCTATGAGGAAAAACATAATAGACCCCTTTGTGGGCTCCTATAGGACCTTGCCCTCAACGTGGATCAACAACGGTAGAGAATGTTCCATCCTCCAGAGGGAGGATGGACAACAAACTCTATGATCCACCTGAGGAAGATAGGTCCTGATATTGGGGCAGCTTGGAACGCTCCTACTCATGAACGCAGAATGTGAGCTCAGATCTACAGGGATGCATAAGTTACATAGACTCCTAAGCTGAATATAGGCCCCAGAGCAGATCAAATCGATGGGGTTTACAGTCAACAATATTCATATACCTTTCCCATATTTGGGAGCTACTCTCTTCCCTGATCCAGCTTTCTGGTCCTTTTTCCAGCCATGACATCATTTCCCCAGACAATAACTTGGATCCATCTGCATATCAAATGTCAGGCTCAAAAAAAAAAAAAAAATCTGGTATAGTCATGGGCTCTTTGGAATGTAACTAAAATAGGACTACTAACTACTAACAAAAGAGAGACACCCCAACTCTTCATCTGAACTATTCCAGCCTTTAGGTTCATGATTAGTCAACAATTTGTTTGGCTCTACATGTTAACTCTTTTTTCAGCCACCAGGTTCCAGATGTTACCATGATGCCTACCAGACTTCCCTGGGCAGATGACCCCACCAATGTGTCCTGGAGCTCTGCTTCCCCAAAACCCCACCCAACTAGGGAAAAAGAGAGGCAGGCTGGGAGTATGGATCAACCTGTCAACGCCCATGTTCAGCGGGGTAACAATTACAGAAGCCAGACCTTCCACCTTCTGCACCCCATAATGACCCTGGGTCCATACTCCCAGAGAGTTAAAGAATAGGAAAGCTACCAGGGGAGGGGATGGAATACAGAGTTCTGCTGGTGGGAATTGTGTTGAGTTGTGCCCCTCTTATCCTATGTATTTTGTCAGTGTTTCCTTTTCATAAATAAAATTTTTTTTAAAAAGAACTATAAAAAATGGCCACTGCAGCAATAACCCAGGTGACAAAAAAAAATAGTATTACATTGTCAAAGTTATTTTTTTAATATTTCTTTTCTTTTTTTTTCTTAAAAACATACTGTAAACAAAAGCACACACTAGCAGCCCAGGAGATGGTATCATGGATAAAGCCTTGGATTCTAAAGAATTAGCTCCCAAATTCAGTCCCCAGCAGCACATGATGCTCTTGTTCTCTCTGTGTGTCTGTCTGTCAACCTCTCATAAAAATAAATAAATAAATAAATAAAACTTTTAAAAAACTAAGGACATATACTACCAAAAAATTACATAACACAGTAGACAAGACATGCCATCACAAGCAAGGAGAAAACAAAATTATTTTACATGTTTTCATGTTTATAGAAAGTTATGGCTGGAAAGTGGAAGGCGTTGGCTGGGGACAGACCTGGGAAGAATTCACACTCTTGTATGTTTCTGTATCTGTCAATGCTGGAAGCAGGTGAATGTATGACTAAAACCAAATATCTTAATAACCAAGTACAGACAGATAAATTACATAATCTCTATCATAATTTAAACTAGTTCTGGGCCAAAAGGAAATTAAATGTATTCTTCCTCATGAGCCTGTTCAATCCAATATTAAAGGAAGTAAAACACGATTTTGACATTTTGAAAACATGACATTGGTGATAACATAAGGACTAAGCATGTGGGTGTCAAATGCAGGAAATATTTCAACATAATGGTCTATTTTAGCTAAGATTCTCAACACATGAAGTCCACAAAGCTTACAGTTTCCTCCTTCTTCCAAGGGAGAAAATGGAGCAGAACCAGCCAATCCAACAACCTCCATCCAAGGCTTGCTTTCCTTCTGATTATAAACATCAAGCTTTGTGGGTGACTTCTTCTGAAGAATAAAATCACCTCAGGATGATTTCTGTAGCTATGATTCTTCAACTCTTTGCCTCAAGTCCCCAAACCCTGGCCCTCACTTTGTTCTACTGAGTAATTGCTTCCTTAATATATTTTTTGAATATGATTTGCCACTGCTTCAAATCCACCTTCCAAACCCAAAAGAAGACAGAGAAAAATGTTTTAAATAGGAACATAAGCCACAAAATGAAAGGTCCCAAGAGTCTGACTGGATTTTTCTAATACTTTAAAATTGTGAAGCCCCACCCAAATAAGTTAAATTTCATCTAATAATTAAATAGTACAGCCCATTCAGTGAAAACATAAAGCAGAGTTGAAGAGGCAGTAAAGTTAACAACACAACTCAGGGGCTGTTCATGGGCAAAACTGAATAAGGAAATATGAATGACAAGGTAGAAAATGAGTAGTTATAGGGCCAGCCAGTGGCTCACACAGTAGAGTGCTCATGTCACCATACACAAGGACCAGGGTTCAAGCTCTCCCTCACCATATGGAAACATTTTCCTGGAGAAAACTTCATGAATGGTGGAATGGTGCTGCAGTGTCTCTCTTTCTTTCTTTTAATATATTTATTTATTTATTATTGGATAGACAGAAATTGAAATGGGATAGGAAGAGAGCAAGGGAGAGAGAGAGACACCTGCAGCCCTGCTTCACCACTTGTGAAGCTTTCCCCCTGCAGGTGGGGACCAGGGGCTTGAACCCAGATCCTTGTGTACTGTAATGTGAGCATTTATTAAAGTGCACCACCACTTGGCCATTCTCTTTTTCCCTTTCTGCCTCTCTATCTTTTCTCTTTATCTTGCCCTCTATCTAGAAATGGCAAAAGAAGGAAGAAAAGAAGGGTAAAGCTATTAATAAAAGAAAAAAAAATCCCACATTACTCAAAATACTACATGTGTTATAGCTGTTTTGATTTACATTAAATTTAAGTGATAAAGAAATGCATGGGCAGGTGGTAGATAGCATAATGGTTACACAAATTATACTCTCATGCCTGAGACTGCAAAGTTCCAGGTTCAATCCCCTGCACCACCATAAATGAGAGGGAGAGAAAAAGAGAAGGGGAGAGATATTACAGTACTGATCACCACTCCTAAAGCCTTCCCCTCTGCCAACAGGTACTCCTGCGTGGTGGCAGAAACTCAAACCCAGGCCCTTGTTTGTGCATGGTACAGTGTATACTCTACAAGATGAGATCTCCTAGATGCTTGATCTACACATATGACCAAATTATAATTCATTCCAGTTTTACTTTTTATTTTCCCTTTTGTTGCCCTTGTTGTATTTTTTTATTGTTGTTGTAGTTATTGTTGTTATTGATGTCGTCGTTGTTAGGACAGAGAGAAATGGAGAGAGGAGGGGAAGACAGAGCGGGGGAGAGAAAGACAGACACCTGCAGACCTGCTTCACTGTCTGTGAAGCGACTCCCCTACAGGTGGGGAGCCGGGGGCTCGAACCGGGATCCTTGAGATGGCCCTGGTGCTTCACGCCACCTACGCTTAACCGCTGTGCTACCGCCCGACTCCCCATTCCAGTTTTTCAATACAAAGTTTTCTGGGAAGAATCTGGAAGGAGTCAAGAAAATACACCAGCTTCCATTTTTTAAAAGGAACTTACTAAATAATAAAGACCAGCCTCCACTGAAAATGGGTACCTGCTCCCCTACCCCACCATTACCACCATCCATACTGCTATTTTTTTATAGGTCAGGCTAACAGCCAAGGTAGGAGAAGAGGAATGCTATCATGTTAGGAGCAGAGGAAGACATTTGTCAGACTGAAGTTCTATTCTAAGTTTACATTGAAAGCAAATACACTGTTTTCATGTCATGGCAGCACAAGAAATCTAGTTTATAGTGCTGTTTCTGTATTGTGCCATTTGCTTTCAAATTTTATTTGGAAGTTGGTCTTGTGCCCAGGTAGTTCATCTGGGAAGAGAAAGTACTGACACCAGGGCACAGGGTCTTGCATTGTTCCAATTCACTAAATAAAGCTAGTTGCCTTATCTGCCAAACTGAAACTCACTCCAGGATATTTTTCATTTCCCAACACACTGTTCCTTTGCCAAATGCATTACGACAATTTAATTTTTTGGTCTCTTTGTTTATGCTTCCAAGAAACAATGTTTAATTACTCTAGGAGGGAAATGTAAAGGGAGCTATTCACAGTGTTTACAAACTGTAAGGACAAGAGTTGCCTTACAGGGAGGGGGTACAGAGAGGAAAAGCAGAAGAGACCTGAATCTGTACTGCTCCTCATCCCTTGGCTTAGCCTCACCAGCACTGAAAGCAGAAAGCTTCCTGGAAATTTAACCCATCAAACACTGATAACTCAATTTCAAAATCATCCACACAGAATAGCACGGTTATGCATGTCTGTATAGGGCAGAGATACCTGATGAAAATACAGTTGTAAAATATCTGGACTTTGGACCACTAACACTACTGAAACTGTCCCTTTTAGTAGTGGTGCCCAATAAAGCAAAACCAGAGCCTAATACTCATGTACAATGAAGGAGTGGGGAATGAACAGTAAAAGCTGGGTTCTAAAAACCAAAATATGGGGAATGGATGGTGGTTCCACTGGTACAGCATGCACATTACTATACCCAAGGACCCAGGTTTAAGCCCCTGATCCTCAATTGCAAGAGAGAAGCTTCACAAGGAGTAGATCAATGCTACAGGTGTTTCTTCTCTCTGTCACTCTGTGTCTCTCATCCTCTATCAAAAAAAAAAAAAAAGTTGTACAGAAGAGATCCAAAAGGCTGAGAAACACATGAAAAAAATGCTCTAAGTCTTTGATTATCAGGGAAATGCAAATAAAGACAAAAATGAGATGCCACTTCACTCCTGTGAGAATGTCATTCATCAGAAAAGGTAACAGCAGCAAATGCTGGAGAGGTTGTGGGGTCAAAGGAACCCTCCTACACTGCTGGTGGGAATGTCAATTGGTCCAACCTCTGTGGAGAACAGTCTGGAGAACTCTCAGAAGGCTAGAAATGGACCTACCTTACGATCCTGCAATTCCTCTCCTGGGGATATATCCTAAGGAACCCAACACACCCATCCAAAAAGATCTGTGTATGCATATATTCTTAGCAGCACAATTTGTAATAGCCAAAACCTGGAAGCAACCCAGGTGTCCAACAACAGATGAGTGGCTGAGCAAGTTATGGTATTTATACACAATGGAATACTACTCAGCTGTAAAAAATGGTGACTTCACCGTTTTCAGCCGATCTTGGATGGACCTTGAAAAATTCATGTTCAGTGAAATAACTCAGAAACAGAAAGTTGAATATGGGATGATCTCACTCTCGGGCAGAAGTTGAAAAACAAGATCAGAAAAGAAAACACAAGTAGAACCTGAACTGGAATTGGCATGTTGCACCAAAGTAAAAGACTCTGGGGTGGGTAGGGGGGAGAATACAGGTTCAAGAAAGATGACAGAGGACCTAGTGGGGGTTGTATTGTTATATGGAAAACTCAGAGATGTTAAGCATGTACAAACTATTGTATTTACTGTCAAATGTAAAACATTAACTCCCCAGTAAAGAAATTTTTTTTTAAAAATGGTTGCAGCTCTCTCTGACTGTGGCCTTACTGTGCTGTTACCATGCCCTCCTATTTCAGACGTAAAGGTAATTTGAAAGATATTTGGACCCAGTTCCTCTTGATCTGCTTACTTTATGGGTTTATCTGTAAATCATTCTCTGATTCTACACTTGTCTACTCTGTCTTACTTGACTAAACCCTAATACACTTACCCTCCCAAGGAAAAAAAAATTAAAAGATTACAGGGAATGATGGAGTTGTGCAAGTACCAAGCCTCACTGATAAATCTAATGACAAGAAAAATAAAGAAATAAGGAAAAATTGTTACCATGTATGAAAACCCAGGTTCAAGCATAGTCTCTATCACATTGAAAGAAATTTTGTTGTTGTAGTTAACTTCTTTCTCTTCTGCCTGCCTCTCTCTGTGCCCTCTCTCTCTCTCTCTCTCTCTCTCTAAAAAATTCAGTTCATAATAGTGAAGCCCTAGCAACAACAAAACAAAGAATGAGAAAAGAAAAAAAACAAACTGCTTTAGTTGCATCTTCATCATGAGGGAAATTTTGTTTGTTGGGTGTGTGTGTTTCTTTTTATTATTATTATATTTATTTATTCCCTTTTGTTGCCCTTGTTTTACTGTTGTAGTTATTGATGTCATTGTTGTTGGATAGGACAGAGAGAAATGGAGAGAGGAGGGGAAGATAGAGAGAGGGAGAGAAAGATAGACACCTGCAGACTTGCTTCACCGCCTGTGAAGTGACTCCCCTGCAGGTGGGGAGCCAGGGGCTCAAATCGGGATCCTTAGGCCGGTCCTTAACTTTGCAATACCTTCACTTACCCCGCTGCGCTACCGCCCAACTCCCAGATGTGTGTGTTTCTACCAGGATTATTACTGGGGATCAGTGTCAGCACTTCAAATTCACCACTTCTGGAAATCAGTTTTTCCTTCTTTTATTTTTTATTTCTTTCTATTTTGATAGGACTGAAAGAAATTGAGAGGGGAGGGGGATATAGAGAGGGAGAGAAAAATATAGGCAACTGTTTCATCACTCCCCTCAGGTGAGAGGGGAGGCTTGAACCTAGGTCCTTGTACGTAGTAAGTAACATGTGCTCAACTGGGTGCACCACTGCCCAGCACCCACCCCATCAATGCTTTTAAGAATAGGAATGGGAGTCGGGAAGTAGTGCAGCGGGTTAAGCTCACATGGTGCAAAGCGCAAGGACCAGCATAAAGATCCTGGTTCGAGCCCTGGCTCCCCACCTGCAGAGGAGTCACTTCACAGACGGTGAAGCAGGTCTGCATGTGTCTGTCTTTCTCTCCCCCACTTTGTCTTCTCCTCTTCTCTCCATTTATCTCTGTCCTAACCAACAACAATGATATCAATAGCAATAATAACTACAACAATAATAATGACAGGGGCAACAAAAGGAAAAATAAATAAATATTTTTAAAAAATTTTTAAAAGAATAGAAATTAAGGGGAGTTGGGTGGTAGCACAGCGGATTAAGTGCACGTGATGCAAAGCACAAGGACCAGCATAAAGATCCCGGTTGGAGCCCCTGGCTCCCCACCTGCAGGGGAGTTGCTTCACAGGTGGTGAAGCAGGTCTGCAGGTGTCTATCTTTCTCTCCCCCTCTCTGTCCTCCCCTCCTCTCTCCTTTTCTCTCTGTCCTACCCAACAATGACAACATCAATAACAATAATAACTACAACAACAATAAAACAAGAAGGGAAACAAAAGGGAAAATAAATAATAAAAAATTAGAAAAAAAATAGGAATTAAGATTGGAGAAGACAACATAATGGTTATGCAAAAGACTTTCAAGCCTGAGGCTTCAAAGTCCCAGGTTCTATCCCTAGCACCACCATAAGCTAGAGTCAAGCAGCGTTCTGGTCCATCTCTTCACCTCCTCTTCCTCCCTTTCATCCTTCCTTTCTTCTTCCTTCTCCTTCCTTCTCCTCCCTTCCCCTTCCTTCTCTTTCCCCTTCTCTCTCTCTTTCTCACTGTATCTTTCTCTCTGTATTACAAACTCTTTCTCACTAAAACAAAATAAAATATATTTTAAAAAATAATCAGAATTAAATCAACAGTAGCAATATCTCAAGGCCTTGCCACGCAATGAATTCACCAGTGTAAATGAGAAGCCGGAGACAGCCCTAACAAAAGCAGTACCCTCATAATTAAGTTTACAAGGAGGTGTGGTCGCAGAATGAAGTCACAATCCCAAACACCCAAATGTCATGCAGTAATTCTAAAATGGCTTCTTACATTATAACAAAACTCCAGTAGGATTTTCTGAGTCACTGTCATCTCTTCCTGGAACAAAACGTTTTGATATTGTACTGTGATATACAATAGGGTAAGTCTTTCTTGCATCATTATTTTTCCTGAGTGTCATAATATCCTTCATTTAACTGTAGAAGCCACTAAAAGATTTAGCACAGCAATATGTAAGGAGGCTGAAACAAGGAAACTCTACTGATCATTCATTTTCAAAGGAAAAAAAGAAACAGAAATGTGAAACAGAAAATACAATTCGGAGCCAGATGGTGGCTCATCTGGATGTAGCATGCATGTTACAATGAGCAAGGACCCGGGTTCGAGCCCCCATTCCCCACCTAGAGAGGGAAAGCTTTGCAAGTGGTGAAGCAGGGCTGCAGGTGTCTCTCTGTCTCTCTTTCTCTCTATCACCTCCTTCCCTCTCGATTTCTGGCTGTTTCTATCCAATAAATAAAGAAAGAAAAATTTTTTAAAAAAAGGAAATACAATTCAGGGTAAAATTGCAGATTTGAATGAGAAATAGTAACTACCACTAGAAATCAGACTTTCTTCAGATATTTCTGTCTTCCCTTCTTTCTTTCTTTCTTTCTCTCTTATTTGTTTGTTTGTTTATTTTGTCTCGGGTTATTGCTGGGGCTTAGTACTAGCTCTACTAATCCATTGTTCCTACAGACCATTTTTTCCATTGTTTTGTCTTTTTATTATTATTATTGGATAGGACAGAGAGAAACTGAGAGAAGATGGGGAGGTACAGAAGGAGAGGAAAAGGTAGACCTGTTTCACCGCTGGTGAAGCAACTCCCTGCAGGTAGGGAGCTGGGGACTGGAACTAGGATCCTTATGCGGTCCTAGCACTTTGTACAATGTGCACTTAACCCGGTGTGTCACCTCCTGGCCCCTATTATGAATGCTTTTCCTCCCTAAGAATTTAGTCATTTAACCTTTCATGAGCTGAACATTTCTTTTTTTACTTCTTTTTATGTGTATTTAAATGGCAGGTCTTTATAACTATAGTTTTTTGAGTTTATTCCTGTACTATTTCAGGGTCATTTCATTTTATTTCTGCATGTCTTTCTCTAGCAATTTCATCTCTCTGGACTAGAGAGGAGTGGCTAACAGTCATATACACTGCCCTCAGAGGCACAATTAAAGAATTCAACTCCAAAAGATTAAGACATAAACGTAAATGTTTTTGATGTCAGGAAAATATGTGTTTGGACCTAACCACTTCAAATGTCTGAGAGTGGGAGACAGGAATTTGGAGAACATTTAGGAATTTATCAGATTTGAATAAGAAATTCTGTGGTCACCTAACTTGTACCATAAGCGTTCAAACATTTTCAGCCACATGTTAAAAAGAGCTCATTTCAAAATGGCTTAAGTCAGATCCTGCCACAGAATAAGTACGCCAAAATCTCTGTGAATAGAGCCCAAGCACCTGTATTTAAAGCTCCTGGAATAATTCTAATAAACATAGAGAACAGCCAGGGTTGAGAAAGTATGGTCTGGCCAGTCATGTTTGGAGCATTCAAGCCAGAGATCACTTAGCTAACGCACGCCAAAGGCCTGAAAATAATAAAAGTTTTATCATCAAAGAAGAATGATGAGGGTGAAGGGTAACAACCGGTAGGAGGGGAACACAGAGTGGCAAGTAAAAAAAATGCTACCAAAAATGTATAAGGGACACAGGAAAGTCTTTTTGCTTTGATTCTGCTTTGAAAAACACACAAACCTACCTGAAATGAATGGTTCCAGCCTTATAGATATCTACATTTTATTCCTCCAAACATGTAATGTAGTTACTGGTATGATAAAACTGGTCTCATGATAAGAGGCAGTGCTTCAACAAGTCCATCTCTCCAAACACGTGGGCGTTTCAACAAAACTGTGAACTCCCTTTTATGAATTTACAGTTGGAGCCCACTGTGTAACAGCAAGTTATTTCTAGTTTATTTAAAATGATGAGATAGAACCTTTCATAATTATTCCACTCACTAATATATTCATAACTTTATAAGTATATATGTAAGACACATGTTTTGTTGAAAATATTCCTATTCAAATACAGTAAATATTAAAGGCATATGTCATGATCAAACCTAGAGTCGCAGAAATATAGGTCCTATTCTCTAATGCTTTCTCCTCCCCTCCCTAGTTATATTCTTCCTCTTTTCTGTCACCAGGGTTATCACTGTGGCTTGGTGTCTACATGATACCATCATTTCCAGTTGCCTTATTTTTTTCTTTTGTTGTTGATAGTGATCATAGGTGACAGCGATATAGAGAGGGAGAGAGAAGAAACATCTCCAGCACTGCTCCATCACTCATGAAGCTTATTAGTATCATGTTTTAAAAGGTAAAAGTACAAGGGCAAGGGGCTAAGTGGTGGCACACCTGGTTGACTGCACATGTTACAATGAGCTAGGATCCTGGTCCCAACCTGCAGGGGGAAGCTTCACAAGCAGGTGTGTGTGTGTGTGTGTGTGTGTGTGTGTGTGTGTGTGTCTTTTTCATCCCTTATCTCCCACTTCTCTCTCAATTTCTCTCTGATTCTATCTAAAATAAATACATATTTAAAAAGGTAAAAATTATTTTAACAATGTCTCCCTTAACCAAATGTATCCAAAATGGTATCATTTCAACATGGATTTAACATTTCTATACTACTACATCTCTCAAGTATGCTGTATACTTTATATACTTGAAGTATACTTCCATTTTGATATTAAATTTTCAATTGGTCATAAAATTCAGATACTCAAGTTATTTGGTCACTGATTTGAATACGTCTTGAGGTTTTAATCAAACATTAACTAACTATCTTAGTAGTGCTAAGGAGCTCAAGTGAATTTTAGTCAAATGTGGCTCTGGCAATAGTACTGGACAGTAGAGCGCTAGGTGATACAAGTGCAGTCATATCTGAACACTACAATGGTGCTCTCCACAAAGTCTGGTCCCTGTCCCAGCCATCCTCTGTCCAGAGCTGCCCAAGGAAGGACTCTGTGATGGCTGGTGCCAAAATAAGGGTGACTTCAGTGTGGGTAGCCTGAGGCTGGGTGACTCTCACTAGCCCAAATAGGTGTTGTCCAGGAGGACCAGCAGAGGACCTGCATGTGGGCTGGGAAGGTGGAGGTCCACCTCACCAGGAAGAAAGCCAGCTCTCAGGAGCAGAACTAACTGAGCACAGAAGGACCAGAATCTTACCCTAAAGTCTCCTAAGGCAAGGGCAGTTAACTGAACCCCACAATGCAAGGCTGTCAGACCTAGCACCTCCAGACCAGGTTCTCACTTTGGTTAGAAAACTGCCTCTCAACTACATTTTAAAATCACAGTGGTCTGGAGTGCATGCAGACTGAGGTTGGAGAGGGGTGGAGCATAGGACTCGCAGGCCCGAGTCTCCTGGTCCTGGTGCTTCATGCACACATGTACTGCAGTGGTGCTTTGCTTCTTACCCTCTCATGTGATGTGAAAACTCTCTCTCATACCTCACATGAAATGAACACAATCTATCTTCAAAACATGAGTCATACTCACCTCATATATGCCTATCAGCAGATCCTTAAGTAAGCAAATAAACTGCATTCTGTGTCACTGTCTCCAGCTATTTCCACTGTAAACACTGCATATCTAAATGCCCTGCAGCATGGTAAGTCATTTAGAACCGTTACTGTTCTTTCTGGGGAGGGAGACTTGGGTGGACAGACTAGTACAACTTTATATGGTTTTAAGGGAAAAATAAAAATGTAATGAGCACAGTTTTCTCTTCAAATAACAAAGTCATGACTATATAGTCTGAAGGACTGGATAAAATAGTGCTACCACAGAAAATCAGTTCTGAATATAAAGCAATGGGCAGAAGAATAGAGAATTAGGTGATGATTAACTTCTACAGATGTTCAAACGGAGAGATTGTTTTGGGTTATGATTTGTATTCCTCTTGGGGCCTAGTGCCTATGCAATTGATTTCTTCCAGGGCACAGAGAGAGGGGAAGTGGGAGTGGGAGTAGGAGAGGGAGAGAAGGAAAGACACCACAGTACTGCTCCACCACCCCCGAAGCTTCCCTTATGCCATGCATGGTTTTCCCATGTGGTGGTTGGGTGCTAGAACCCAAATCTTCATGAATGGCAATGTTTGTGGTCAACAGAATAAACTTTCTCAATCCTTTTAACATTATGATTTCAAATTCTATACTAAATAGATAAGAAGCAGAATTAAAAGGTCTAAGATACAAGTACCACTTCCTCCTTTGAGTTTCTTGCTTGATTTTGGTAGCAGCAAAAAAAAGCATGTGTGAAGTTGTACCCCTCTTATCCTATGGTTTTGTTAATGTCTCCTTTTTTAAATAAATTTTTTAAAAAAAAATTTTTTTTAAAAGCATGCTCATCAAATAGCATGAAAAGACTGCAGAGCATTCTGCTAACATCTGTTCCCTTTTTCTAGAAATCACTGACTGGGCCTTATGGTCTTCACACACTAAATGGACTAAAAGTCAGTGTTACCCCAAAGGACACAGTCACTATCAATGGAAAATATGACCAGTGACAGATACACAGTTTGTAAACCTCTTTTTAAATCCAAAACAAATCAACTCTACTGATGAGAGTTCCGTACTGGCCTCCCCCTCTCTATTTACACCACATCTGGAAAATGCATGGAAACAGGCATCCATTTTTCTTCTGCCTGTGACCAGGATTTGGAAACAAACCTGCACTTGGATGAAGATAAGTAAGTGTCCAGTGAGGCCCAGGTTCTGGCTATTCCAGAAAGGCATCCATGATCTATGACTCCCTTCCCAAACCCCTGGCTCCTGGGATGGATCCACAGGGTCAGAGTCCATCTACTTCAACTCTCAGCCTTTAGCTTGAATAACACAGTGACTCATCACCTTTTAACTCTGGCTGGGAAACTAGTGTCTGCCTGAGAAAGAGGTCCAGATTGGTTAATAGCAGAGAAAATATCCTGTCCTCAGCTCTGCTTCAGAACCAATCAGTGAGCTATGTAAATTATAGTAGAAATGAGGGCACACATTTTGAGAGCCATTGCAGAGCTGTCACAGAAGCTCTCATGGCCAAAGGAACCATGCTCTCCACTGGGCCTCTCAGCCCTTCTCCACCCGCCCCATCACCTGCTGTAAAGTGGCTCACTTGCATAGCAGACTGTAAATGACAACCACTTACTTAAGAGGTCTGAAGGTCTGAGATCTAGTGTTATGTCTTAAAGACTTTAAACTAATTTAAATGTTAGTGTTGGGGAGTGGGAACATAAACAGGGAGGTACTGACTAGTTCCGTCAGAAGGTGTCAGATACTGATAATGTAAGCAAACAGTTTTAGTCTCAACCCTAGGACAGCAATATGTCTTCTATTATACAAGCATCTTTCAGAACTGGGACAGTATCTGCACACTGGGGACCTGGAAGCAGTCAGTTAAAAGCAAGTATAACTAGGGTTGGGTAACCATGTAGAGGATCTTAGTTCAAGCCCCAGGCCCCACCTGCAGAGGGGAAACTTCACAAGCAGTAAAGCAGGTCTGCAGGTGTTTCTCTTCTACCCCTCTTCCTCTCAATATCTCTCTGTATCTATCAAAAAAAATTTTTTTAAATGCCTGGAGCTATGGATTCATCATGCAGTCACTGAGCACCAACAATAACCCAAGTGGCAATAACATTCTTTTTCTCAAATCTCTTCACATGTGTGCACAAGTGTGTGCCTGCAAAATATGTGGGAAGTTGGTGTGTGACTGAGTCTTCCTTTGGTCACTTAAGTAAGAATATATAAAAATTGGCAGCCCAAGAGGTGACATGTGGCTAAAGCACAGTACTAACAAGCCTGAGGTCCCGATTTCAATTCCCAGCATTGCACGTGACTGGGTAATGCTCTGTATGTCTCTCATTAATAAAGATAACTTTTCTTTTTATGTCACCATGGTTATCTCTGGGGTTTGGTGCCTGCATGGAGAATCCACTGCTCTCAGTGGCCACTTTGATGCTTTACTTTCCCCTTTCCTTTTTCGGATAGAAACAGAGAGAAACTCAAAGTGAAAGAGAAGATAGAGAGGGACAGAGAAAAAGAAGTACCTGCAGCATTGCTTGTGAAGCGCCAACCCTGCAGGTGGGGACTGGGAGCTTGAAGAGGTCCTTGAGTGAGGTCATATGTGCACTCAACCAGTCTCTACAAATGAATCTTTAAAACAAACAAACAAAAACTGGAGTAACTCAGTACACAGACTTGACTATAAAGAGAAAACAGAAATCTAGTAGGTAAGCAACAATAGCAAATAGCAAGCCACCACAGATGCCTTTCACAACTATTTATTACTAGGTACCTACTATGTACATGGCTCAGCACTAGATAATGAAGAATATCCAAGACACTTATAAAATCATATCTAATTCATTCACTCATGATGCCTATTGTGCTGGGGATTTGCTCTAGTTTATATATTGGTAGAGACAGAGGACACTGAGCAACTGTAATTACTGATCATAAGACAATGCTGACAGGGATGAGACTCAGAAAAGATGACATGAGAGAAAAAAAAAGAATTCAGGCTTTAGGGCTGGGTGATGATGCACTTGTTAGAGTAGCCAGGTTTCTGTGTGCAAGCACCCAGGTTCAAGCCGCTGGCCCCCTACCTGCAAGAGGAAACTTCATGAGCAGTGAAGTAGCATTGCAGATAGCTTTCTTTCTCTCTCCCTCTCTATTTCCCCCTTCCTTCTTGATTGCACTCTGTCTCTATGCAATAAATTGAAAATAAAATAAAGACCTCAAGCTTGACATTTCAATGCTTCACCCACTGCATCACCTCCTCCATGGCTGCTATCTTATATGTTACAAGTAAATCATCACTGTCAGACCTCAAATAGTTCAGCCATAATCACAAATAGCAGTTAAGCTTTTGCTTCATGTTCAAAGACGTCACATTTCAGGCAGCAAAGAAAATGAAAGAAGACTCAAAGGTCAAAACTGTCCAAATCTCTTCTTCAGGAATTCATCTTAAGAAATACTCAGCTTCCCCTATCAAAATGTTTAGAGATCCTAGTCAAGAATGCCCAACAAAAATATTTACAGACAGATGATGAGAAAAAATAAGTGTATGATGCTTAGAAATAAAGGAAGAAGGAGGGGTGGGAGACGTTGGGGAGATGGTTTTTGCCTCTAAACTGAAAACACTGCATGATTCTTGTGCCTCTTCTTCTTCAGGATACAAGGCCATTCCCAAGTGGGTATGAATGGACAAAAGACACAAGAGTCCTGTAAAACAAATACAAAAAGTAGCATGGAAAGAACACATTATTGTTCAAGAGTCAGGAAGCTTTGGAGCCCAGCCCAGGAAAACACTCTGTAACCTAAGGTGTGCCCTTCCAAGTCTTACTCTGTTTGTTTACAGAGGACTCTGAGAGATAATTCCAGACACATGTGTTTTTATGTCAATCCAACTTGCCTTAATAGAAAAGCCATTTTAGACACAAATTGTTAAGATCTGGGACGGGTAGGTGAAGATAACTTCAACAGACTGCCATGGGCTGCTATGGTCTAAGAAGCAGATATCTACTGAATCACCTTTACCAACAGAGAAAGCAGGTCCAGTGGCTTGAGGGGAAAAAAAAAAAAAAAAAGACAATGATTTAACTGCCTAACATTTGACCCAATATTTTCTTTACTTTCTGCCACCAGGGTAATGCCTGGGGCTCAGAGCCTGCCTGACCACTTCATTATTCCCAGCTGCCTTTTTTCACCCCCTTTTCTTTATTTTCATAGAGACAGTGAGATGGGGAGGGAGAAAGACGCCTGCAACACTGTCCCCACTGTTCATGAGTCTTCTTCCCCTGCAGGTGGAGACCCTGGTCCTTGCACATGGCAACATGTACACTCCACCGTATGCATTACTGCTCAGTCCTCAGTCAACATTTTTCTCATCCATTAGAGTTTTTACTCATTATATTTCAGCAGACATCCAGAAAGATTGGGAATATTCTCTCATGCATCTTCTTCCTCTAATCAAACCTTTAGGACTAGAAGGGTGTGGTTATTGTTAACTTTACAGTGGTCAGTGTGTTGTCTAGTGCCTTAGAATAACAGATGTGATGATCAGCTTAAGATAGTGGTGTGATTCAAATCTATGGGGTTTACAGTCAACAATATTTATACACCTTTCCCATATTTGGGAGCTACTCTCTTCCCTGATCCAGCTTTCTGGTCCTTCTGCCACCTGCCCAGACAATAATTAGGATCCACTTGCATATCAGATTTCAGGCTCAGTACAAAAAAAAAAAAAAAAAAAAACAATAAAAAAAACACTAGTATACCCTCATGCCCTTTGGAATATAACTAAAATATGCCTACTAGCTATCTACAAAATGGAGGGACACCCCCCCCCAACTCTTCATCTACATTATCCCAACCTTTAGGTCCATGATTGTTCAACAATTTGTTTGACTTTGTATGTTAATTCTATTTTCAACTACCAGGTTCCAGATGCTAGCATGATGCCGACCAGACTTCCCTGGACAGACAACTCCACCAATGTGTCCTGGAGCTCCGCTTCCCCAGAGCCCTTCCTCACTAGAGAAAGAGAAAGACAGGCTGGGAGTATGGATCGACCTGTCAACGTCCATGTTCAGCAGGGAAGCAATTACAAATTACAGAAGCCAGACTTTCCACCTTCCGAATAAAGAATAGGAAAGGTATCAGGGGAGGGGATGATATATGGAGGTCTGGTGGTGGGAACTGTGTGAAGTTGTGCCCCTCTTATCCTATGGTTTAGTCAATGTTTCCTTTTTATGAATAAAAAATTTTTTAAAAAAGATAGTGGTGTGATGAGACAGATCACATAAAAGGATCTATGTTCTAAGCTCACAGAATTCAAAGCATTTCATTCACTCATCTTTTTTTTTTTTTTTTTTGCTGGGGCTCAGTGCCTGCACTGTGAATTCACTGCTCCTGGTGGCCATTTTATCTTTCTGTTTTATTGGATAGGACAGAGAAACTGAGAGGGGAGGAAAAGACAGAAAGATAGACACCTGCAGACCTGCTTCACTGCGCATGAGGCAAACCCCCTGCAGGTGGGGAGCCAGGGGCTGTGTGCAATCACCCAACCCCCAACATTTCATACATTTCCTTCAGATTTTTCTAGTAGATTTCAGTCCTTGGGTCATGAAAAATGTTGAGGGAAAGATAAAGCTCACAGAAAGTCAAGAGGCTGAGGGCAGAGCAAGACTTAGACCTGCTCTGCTATAGCTACAATTCATGCTTATGTAGTCCCAGGGGTGTGTGGTTGGGGAGGCCAGGAGCTTTAGTTTAACTGATAATTAAAATAACTAATCATTAGGTAGACTTTCCCAGGAAACTGGCCCATAGGGTCCCTCTTTCAAAATTAAGCTGTCTGCTTACTGCAGCTACTTACTCTGAGTGAACATAGATGTTGGCACAGGACTGGAGCAAACTCCTGCAGCCACCAGAATCCACCTCAGTTTCTGACACTACTCCTCTCCTCTGGTCACACCGAGGCTCCTCTCTGCCACTCCTTACCCCAGGAATTCCCAAAGGCTGCCTAGCACATACTGAAACTTAGAAATCCATCCTCATTGATCTGAAATTTAAAATTAACTCCTACGTGAGACCTACAAAAAGGAATACTGTTTGTGTAAAATTCAAATGAAACTGGATATCCTATATTTATACTTAATATATCTATGCTTGACTACAGTTCTATGGATACACCTCCATGTTATTCTTTAAGACAATAAGAAAAATTAAGAACAGTCAGGAAAGTCAAGTGGTGGCACAGTGGGTTAAGCCCACATAGTATGAAGTGCAAGGACTCGCACAAGGATCCTGGTTCAAGCACTGGCTCTCCCCTGCGGGGGGTGGGGGGGTATCACTTCATGAGAAGTGAAGCAGGTCTGCAGTGTCTATCTTTTTCTCCCCCTCTCTATCTTCCCCTCCCCTCTCAGTTTCTCTCTGTCCTATCCAATAAAATGGAAAAACTGGTCACCAGGAGCAGTGGATTTGTGGTGCAGGTACCAAGCCCCAACAATAACCCTAGAGGCAAAAGAGAAGAGAGGGAAGGGGGAAGGAAGGGAAGGGGAGGAAAAGGGAGGGGAGGGGAGGGGAGCGGAGGGGAGGGGAGGGGAGCGGAGGGGAGGGGAGGGGAGGGGAGGGAAAGCAAAGAAAGGAAAAGAAAGGAAAGGTAAAGCTTCTGAACTAACAGTGAGGATCAGGGTCTTAAAGTCAGGTCCTCGTGCATGGTAATGTGTGCATGCTACGGGGTAGGGGGGTAGGTCACCACCCAGGGCCTTAAAAGTATTTTTAAATGCTTAAAATTTGCCAGCATTTAGGAAGTTTTCCAAAACAATTGACTAAATCATTTACGGTAGATAACTTTCAAAATTATTGGTAGCACTCAGGATTTGTGCCCACAGTTTTCCACTTAAAATCATTGGTGTTGGTGATAGATATGAGACTTCCCTGAATCTTTGCTCATCATAGAACACTTCCGCAGACACTGACACTGGAAACAATCCAGTGTCAGTTTCTGTAAGGAGGGCAGCTGACAGAGAACACGGCTGTCAAGAGGCGATCAGGAATACTTGAGTCAGGGTCAGGAGGAGGAACTGGATGACTTCCAGCACCTTAGATCTCCATAGTACGGCTTTGTTACACCCTGAGCTCAGACACACCCGTGCTTAAGACACAATACCTCTCTGAAGAAAAAGAAAACGCCATCTGAGGACTGTCCACATCTCTGCTGCAAGAACAGAATGAAGACAGGCCTTCTCCTACGTAGATCATGAAAAGTGAGTGTTATTGTTAGAAACAGGAATTGATTCAGAAAGAATGAATTCTTTTAAATTTTCTTTTCTCACAATCTTTTTTTTAAAATTTTTTCTCTTTTATTTATTTCCTTTTTGTTGCCCTTGTTGCTTTATTGTTGTAGTTATTATTGTTGTTATCGATGTCCTGGTAGTTGGATAGGAAAGAGAGAGAAATGGAGAGAGGAGGGGAAGACAGAGAGGGGGAGAGAAAGAGAAACACTTGCAGACCTGCTTCACCACCTGTGAAGCGACTCCCCTGCAGGTGGGAAGCTGGGGGCTTGAACCAGGATCCTCATGAGGGTCCTTGCACTTTGCGCCACATGCGCTTAAGCCACTGCACTACCACCCGACTCCCTCCTCACAAACTTTTAACCTACTATTAATCACAAATTAAAAAATGAAAACAAATAAATTTACTTTTGTGGGCCGGCAAGTGTTCAAGCCCCTGATTGCCACCTGCAGGGAGCATGAGCAGTGAAGCAGTGCTGCAGCTGTGTTTCTCTCCCCTCTCTATCTCTACCTCTCTTCTCAATTTCTTTCTGTCCTATTAAAGAAAAAAAATGAGCAAATAAAGGGGAGGTGGCTACCAGGAGTAGTGGATTCATCGTGCAGGCACTGACCCCCAGTAATAACCCTGGTGGCAAAAAAAATAATAATAATTTTTTTACTTTTTTTTTCATCTTTTTCAGCCTGGAATCTAGAAAAGCATGCTGGCAGACAAAAGCAATACCTTATTGCTGGAGAGATGACTCAGAGGGCGGAACACAGAACTTGCATTCCTGAGAACCCAGGTTCAATTCCTGGGGGAGAGAGAATAATTTGATCTTTAAAAAAGGAAAGAAACCAGTGTCCTTTGATTAAGAAATAAGGATCATTGCTAAGCACATTGTGGAAGTGACAGAGCTTTGCACTGATTGATCTTGTTCAATTCTTACCACACGCCTATGAGTTAAAGAATTTTTTAAAAATTGCTTCAATTAAATCTCACAGGAAGAATAAATCTGTAAGAAATTAAACAATTTTTCTAGAGCTACAGACAGGGAGTACTTCAGGCTCACCAGAGATTAGTCCAAAACCCATGTTTTTTGCCCTGCATGGGCATTCTGCCCCAGATTAAGTGACAGGTGTTCTGAATGATGATCAAGACACTAACGTTAACATAGTGACCAGACGAGACACACTTAAACTTCTCTGGCTGTCAGTTACACAGTGAAGCTAGATCATCTCTGAAGACCTCCCGAAGTCCAGAAATCCAAGTTGCCTTCATTCTAAACCAAAACTTTCTCAGGGAGGATCAGCTCTACACATTTCATCTTCCAGACACCTCTGAAATGTGGAAAGCCTGAAGGCAACAGAGCTAGCATGAAAGGAGATAAATTTCTTTTTTTTTTTCCTTCCTCCAGGGTTATTGCTGGGCTCGGTGCCTGCACCATGAATCCACCGCTCCTGAAGGCCATTTTTGCCCCCTTTTGTGCCCTTGTTGTTGTAGCCTTGTTGTGGTTATTATTGCCATTGTTGATGTCATTTGTTGTTGGACAGGACAGAGAAAAATGGAGAAAGGAGGAGAAGGCAGAGGGGGAGAGAAAGATAGACACCTGCAGACCTGCTTCACCGCCTGTGAAGCAACTCCCCTGCAGGTGGGGAGCCGGGGCCTCGAACCAGGATCCTTACACTGGTCCTTGCGCTTTGCGCCACGTGCACTTAACCGACTGCGCTACCGTCCGACCCTCAGGAGAAAAATTTCTAATCCCCAGTGCTGTTGCACCTGGCTGAGCCACACATATTACCAAGCTGAGGTACCTGGGTTCAAGCCACTAGTCCTCACCTGCAGAGAGGACACTTCATGAGTGGTAAAGTGGGGCTACAGGTGTATGTCTTTCTTACACTCCTCTCTCAATTTCTCCTGTATAAAAAGGAGGGCACTGGAGCAATGGGTTCATTGGGCAGGCACTAAGCCCTAATGTTAACCCTAGGAAGGAAAGAAGGAAGGAAGACGGAAGGAACGAGGGGAGGGGAGGGGAAAGAAGGGAAGGAGGAGGAGGAGGAGGAGGAGGAGGAGGAGGAGGAAATATTCTTCTAATCCTAACCTTCCAAACGTATCAAGGGCAATGGCCACCAAACCAAAGCTGGACTCATGATCTTCCGATTTCTATGACTATGTCGCATGCCAACAGATCTTAAATCACCCAGGCTATAGCAGCTATTAATTTTCAAGTACATCACACAAGCTCTTTCCTCCCAATAAAAAAAGATAGTAGGGGGCCAGGTGGTATCTCACTTAACCAGCAGGTTAAGTGCACATAGCAGGAAGTACAGGAATGGGATAAGGATCCCGGGTTCGAGCCTGACTCACCACCTGCGGGGGGGGGGGGGGGGGGCTTGACTCAAAGGTGAGGCTGGTCCGAAGGTTTCTATTTTTCTCCCCGCCTCGCCTTCCCCATCTCTCTTGATTTCTCTCTGTCTTACCCAATAACAGGAATAACAATACTAATAACAACAAAGGAAACAAAAATGGGGGAAAATGGCCTCCAGGAAAAGTGGACTTGTAGTGCAGGCACTGAGCCCCACAGATAACCCTGGAGACAAAAAATATATATATATATAGCTGGAAACTCAACTCAGTAAACTGGGTTTTAAAAGCTGGACAACAGCACTGATTTCATGATACAACCCCAGCACATACTCCTAATGTCCCAGGCACTAGGGGTCTAGCACACAGACCTCCAGCCCACACTCCACCCAGTAAAAGCTTCCTGCTCTACAGGAATCTTTACATGGGAAAAAGAAACTCAAGAGGGCTGAGACTGGCAGGTGATTGTGCCACCTATATGCTTCTGTTACAGGTTACTACTAACGTGTTAGTTCTGCTTCATGATACAAGAGAATTAAGTATGTGACTTGATATAGAAAATCTACATTTCCCAGAGTTCCTGACACCAAGCAACAAAGAAAAGAAAAAGTGTTCCAAAAGAATACAGGGCCAGGGGCCCAGGCAGTAGCGCAGCACAGCGGGTGAAGCACACATAACCCAATGCACAAGGATTGCTTAGGATCCCGGTTCGAGCCTCCAGCTCTCCACCTGTAGGGGGGTCAATTCACAAGTGGTGAAGCAGGTCTGTAGGTGTCTATCTTTCTCTCCTCCTCTCTCCATTTCTCTCTGTCTTATCCAACAACAGCATGGCAACAATAACAATAATAACAACCAGGGCAACAACGGGGCAACAAAATGGGGAAAAAATGGCCTCCAGGAACAGCAGATTCATAGTGCAGGCACTGAGCCCCATCGATAACCCTGAAGGCAGAAAAAGGAAAAGAAAAAAAAAAAGAATACAGGGCCAATAACCAGACTGGAGAGGGGCTTTGACTCAGGGTGATGAGTACCAGGAGTGGAGGAAGAAGAGTAAGATGCAGCATGGAAAAAGAGAGGCAATTGGAACTGAGAACCTTGAGCTGAGAACCTGAGCTGAGCTGAGCTGAGCTGAGCTGAGCTGAGCTGAGCTGAGCTGAGCTGAGCTGAGCTGAGCTGAGCTGAGCTGAGCTGAGCTGAGCTGAGCTGAGTTAAGCAAAGGACACTTGAGGGCCGGACCCAAAGAGGGAGAAACAGTGATGGGGATGGAAAGCTCAGCTATCATGGACATTTCTTTTCTAAGTGGTCTTTCTTTTTCTTTTTCTTTTTTAACTGTGTCTAATTTAGGGCAATAAAATCCCATTTTTGTACAATTAGTGTATTTGTTGTTGAATAGCCCCTAAAAGGTAGTAGCCTCAAATTAATGATTTCTACACTAATACAGGCAAGAACCCCATATGAATTTGGGGAGCATAAATTACCCCTTGTAAAATTTTTATAGAACCTAATTGCCATTAACCTAAACTTTCATTCAACTATGCTTCTGTGTGCTGACAGAAACCCCTAACAACAGGCACTGGTCATAATACATGCAACAATCCTAAGCAGAAAATGCAACTCTTGCTATAGAGTAAAGCTCTACAATGCTAGTACTCAGTGTCTGTCAAATCACCTGATAAAATATATCCATTCAGTGACTAGCATGTTTTGTAAAGTGAGAAGGAAATGCACATTCTTAGCAAGAACTGCGCATAACTGCAGTTCTTGCTACAGATTCTTTAGGTAGACCTGTGTGTTGATGTGTTAGTCAAGGTGTAAAATGCTTTCCTTACTGGGAATTATGATTTTGAAAACTTACAAAAATACCACTTGAACTTAGCAGCAACTTCAACCTGGAGTAATAGCAAAAGTGAAGTAGCAAAAAAGGCCATGAAGCAAAGAAAGGTAAACATCAATGAATTAAAATAAGTACTTCCTTTCAAGTACTGACTATCCCATTCAGTCTTAACCCCTACTCCCACCCCCAGGCTCTGTTATTTTTTACTTAAACTCGTTCAGCTATCTGAGAATACTACAATCAACACCTGAAAGATTTGGAATGCAAGTGTTTAGCAAACACATACCAAAAAAACAAATAATAATAATAATATCATGTTTTGAAAGACAGAAAGTCTCATGCCAAACCATATAGCGACAGTAACAGAATAAAAAATGTTTATGCTTCTATGTGGGAAAGTCAGACCATCGAGACAATGAATAGTGCAGAACCTAAAGGGGCCCCTGGTTCACCACAGGCAAAATGTCACTCAAGCAATGCCCTCCTGTGAGAAAGTAGCATGAGATGGTTTCCTTTTAAAGCACCAATATGTTGGCCACTTTATATAACATCTAACCCATCTAACTATGGTAACGTCTTTGCAAATTCACTTTCTAATCTACTAAATGTCTGTCTTTGGATATTTAAAGTTAATATATTGATGTTTTTATAAGGAGTTAAAACACAGGAGGGGAAGCTAAAACCATTAAACCATAAACCCTTTGTAGACTCTATATGTATCTCCATGACAAACAACAGATTAAACTTCATGGTCACTGACTCATTCACTCAACAAAAATTAAGCTGGGCCATCATTCTAAGGTAACATAAGGGAAATTAATCTTATGTGGTTTATTATTTACTTATTTATTTTGCCTCCAGGATTATCACTGGGGCTTGGTGCCTACACTACTAACATTGTTCCTGGTGGCCATTTTTTTCCATTGTTGTTTCTGTTATTGTTATTATTGCTGTTGTTGTTATGTTGTTGCTGCTGCTGCTATTGTTGGATAAGACAGAGAGAAGTTGAGAGGAGAGGGGAAGATAGAGGGGGGAGAGTAAGACACCTGCAGACCTGCTTCACAGCTTATGAAGCGACCCCCCCACTGCAGGTGGAAAGCCAGGGGATCCAACCAGGATCCTTGTGTTTCTCAGTCTGTGTACTTAACCCCAGTGCACTACCGCACAGCCCCACACCCCATGTGTTTTATTTTTAATCTGCATGTTAGAAAACCTTCATGATAATTTCTCAGTAACTCCCTGACTTTGATACCCAGAGCACAAGAAACAAGAGAGGAAAAAAAGAACTCTTCCTCAAAACTAAAAATGTGCATCAAGGCATACAATCAACAAAATGAAAGGGCTAGGAGATAGCTAAGTGTTCATATTACTATGTGCAAGGACCCAGGTTCAAGCACCAGTTCCCAACTACAGAGGGAAGCGTCATAACCAGTTAAAAAAAAAGTGCTGTAGGTGTCTCTATTTCTCTCTCGTTCTCTCTCTCTCTCTCTCCCTCTCTCTCTACCTTCCCGCTCAATTTCTCTCTTTTCTATAAAGTAAAAAGAAAAATATGGTGGGCCAGGGAGTGGCACAACTGGTTAAGTGCACACATTACAGTACATAGGACTCCAGTTCAAGCTGGTCCCACCTGCAGGGGGAAAGTTTCACAAGTAATGAAGCAGGGTTGTGGGTGTCTATCTATCTCACTGTTAACATGGTAAGTTTGGTACATATTTTACCATGATTTCAAAAATGGGTATAAAACAGCATTTTGCTCTAGTACCACAGGACTGCTGTATTTCTGAAAGCAGAGAACAACTTTCTCAATGTTTTCTGGAAACTGAGCCCCAGGCTCCGAAACCCTACACATTTCCTACCAGAAAGCCCATCCCGGAAGTTCTGATTCTTTAACTCATTGTCTAACCAAATAGCCTCTAAAAACCATTTCCTCAAAACACAGCACAGGGCTGCTTTGTTTGCATGTTTTTCTTAAGGTGGGGGGTGGGAGGGGAGGAGGGAAGGAAAAGCTACAGAAAAAAAAAAAGTCACAGGGAGTATAAAGGTAGACTTCTTTTGTCCTTAGCATTGTGTGAATTTGAATCTTTTTCCTTGAGCTTATAGAATATCACCCATACTAATGCAAAAGTATCTCTCCAGACAGGCAAGTTCCTCTGTTGCCTATTTTTATACTGACTGGACACTAAAATGAGGCACCCTACTGTAAGAGGGTAGAGGAAATCACTCCAGGGCTGCTCAAAAGGTTTTTTTTTTGTTCTCATATTAACAAATAGTGATGTTTCTGGAATGTGTGGAAGAAAGAGGACACTTCACTAACTCACTCTGAAACTGACTCTAAAAAAGTACAGAGCTTGTGGTTTTATTAGATCTCTGATTCTGGACTATAGTGACATACCACCACAAACTGATATCTAAAAGTTTCCAAAGGTTTCTAGAACTTCTAGTATTGTTGATGATGTGGTGCATCATCTAAATTTGCTATTACATTTTTTTTTGGGGGGGGGGCTAGGGAAATAGCATAATGGTTACTCAAAAAGCTTTTTATGCCTGCAGTATCAAGAGTCCAACATTCAGTTCCCAGCACCACCATAAATGGGAGCTTAGCAGTGCTCTGGTATAAAAGCCAAGGGTGGGGGGTGGGGGTAGGGGGTGGGGGGGAGTTAAAGAGCAGCCTGGGAGGTTGTGCAGTGAATAGTATCAGACTTGCAGGCAAGAGGTCCTAAGTTTAATCTCTGGTATCACATGTGCCAGAGTGATGTTATGATTCCTCTCCCTCATACATAAATAAATATATCTATTAATATATTTTATGGAAACAAGTAGGACAGGAAGAGAGACATTCCTACAAATTACTGATCCTCATCATTCATATTTTCTGATTTAAAAAGTCATCTCACATGCTGAGTTGGCGAATTACTGAACCAGGAAATACAGGTTCCCTGTGTAGCACTGATCATGTTTTTGTCACTGACCAGTACACTTCCTTGTTTCATTGCTGTTTCCTTAAAAAAAAAACCCTTATCTGTTACATGCTCCAGATTCATTAACATTGTACCCACAGCCAGCAGCTCTGTACCTCGTGCTCAGACATGCATATTTTCTCTGTAGGGCACATCACAGTCACTGAAACATAAGATAGCACTTCAGCACTATTCTGGGCATTTAAACTAGTGAAATCACATACAAAGGCACAAAAATGCATAAACTGTGGCCAAAGGGCACTGGGGGCACAGAATGAGAGTTCCAACAAGGTGAAGAGTCATCTTGTCCAATGCAGTGGCTCAAATGTTTTACTTCTCTACACAGGTCTGTAAATAATCACAAAAGCACTACGAAGTATATTGGGGGGGGGGACATTAATTTGTCAAGTGGATGAACTCACAGTTAAGAATTCTCAGTTGATGGGCGACCAACCAGTGGTACACTGGGTTAAGTGCACATGGTACTAAGCACAAGGACCCGCACAAGGATCCCAGTTCAAGCCCCTGCTCCCCATCTGCAGAGGGGACACTTCACAAGTCGTGAAGCAGGTCTGCAGGTGTCTCTCTTTCTCCCTCCCTCTGTATCTCCCCCTTCTCTCTCAATTTCTCTCTGCCCTATTAAATGAAAATGGCCACCAGGAGCAGTGGATTCATAGTGCAGGCATGGAGCCTCACTGATAATCCTGGGAAAAGAAAGAAAGAAAGAAAGAAAGAAAGAGAGGGAGGGAGGGAGGAAGGGAGGGAAACAGAGAGAAAGAAAGAGAGAAAGAAAGAAGGAAAGAAAGAAAGAGAGAGAGAAAGAAAGAAAGGAAAGAAGAAAGGAAAGAGAAAGGAAAGAAGAAAGAAAGAGAGGGGAGGGAGGGGAAAAGGGAGGGAGGGAGGGAGGAAGGAAGGGGAAAAATTTTAAAAAAGAATTCTCACTTGATCCTTGATACTTTCATAGATGCAAGCTTATAATAATAATTTTAAAAAAGTCTCTTCGAACCTATCAGTGGTGACCCCTCTCAAATGCCATTTGAAACTTCAAGTTTTCTGAATAGTATACATTATGCACAAGGAACTGTCTACTGGGGATAATGAAAATGCTCCCTTTTGGACATATTCAACCCTATGCTGACAGTCGCATTACTTACAATAGCTAAGGAGTAGCTAGCATATATATATATATATATATATACATTGACTGACAACTGGATTAAGATGGCATAGGCCAACACTCAATGGAATACTACTTTGCAATTAAGATAGACTATATTGTATCCTTTGGGAGAAAACTGAGGAAATTGGAAGTGATTATGTTTAGTGAAATAAGTATAAGGAGGTGAGACACAACTATGGATAGTTTCATTCATTGGTGGAATACAGATAAAAGAAATGCATGAACTTAAAGAAGGATGGATGGGTGAAGCAGAGAGGCTGACACCACTGCCTCCAAATTCTACAAAACTTTGTGAAAACTATGGTGGTTAAGAGGGGAAAGCATAAAACTTTGGAAGAACTATACCCCTTTAGTTTTATTATGTGTTAGTCATCATTAAATCAGTAATAGAAATAATCGTTTTAAAAAAAAAGGAACCAGGTGGTGGTACACCCGGTAGAGCACACACATTACCATGCACAAAGGTCTAGGTCCTAGTCTACCCATTCCCATTCCTGACTGCTGGGGGGGGTTGGGGGGGGGGGGTGTCACGAGTCACGAAGTAGTACTGTAAGTCTCTCTCTCTCTTCCTCTATCTATCTATCTATCTATCTATCATCTATCATCTATCTATCTACCTATCTATCTCCCTATATCCCTCAGCCCTCTCAATTTCTTTCTGTCTCTATCCAATAGAGAAAGAAAAAGAGAAGAAAAATGGTCACTGGAAGCAGTGGATTCATCACGCAGAAAATTAAAAACTGGTGGCAATTAAAAAAGAAAGGAAAAATGCCATCTTTGCTCCCCCCAGATTCAGCAAGTCCAAGCACTGACTAAATGGCTGATGGCTGAGGACCCAGTAGTACAAATGACCAGCATCTGCTACAGTGCATGTCTTTGATCCAATCACCAGCTGCCTGTGGAACCACCATGGGATTTCCCACTGGCTCCACAAGGCACTTCCTCAAAACCGTTCCCTTTGTCTATTCATTGACTTTTAAGTCTCATCTCAAAGTAACCTCATGTTAGAATTCACTGGCATTCTCTCACACCCCAACAAAGATGACTCTGTTCTGAATGTTTCATTTCCATGTATAAGCTTAGGATAAAAAATTCACTATTTAAATATGTCCAATGTTTTCTTCCTATTTGCTATTCATGGCTGAATATCTAACATCATAAAAATGAGAACATATGACACAGAATGCAACTAACACAAAATTCTTGCAGATTAATAGATGATATATTTTTTTTCATTTTTCCTCCTCCGGGGTTATTGCTGGGCTCGGTGCCTGCACCATGAATCCACCGCTCCTGGAGGCCATTTTTCCCCCCTTTTGTTGCCCTTGTTGTAGCTTCGTTGTGGTTATTATTATTGCCCTTGTTGACGCAATTCGTTGTTAGATAGGACAGAGAGAAATGGAGAGAGGAGGGGAAGACAGAGAAGGGGAGAGAAAGATAGACACCTGCAGACCTGCTTCACCGCCTGTGAAGCGACTCCCCTGCAGGTGGGGAGCCGGGGGCTCAAACCGGGATCCTTACGCCGGTCCCTGCGCTTTGCGCCACATGCGCTTAACCCACTGCGCCACCGCCCGACCCCCAATAGATGATATTTTTAGTCTCTCTGCAGAAGGCAAGTCTGATTTACTGCTACTATAACATGCAGAACCAAAACACATGCCTCCCCCCAAGGGAGAGAACATGTAAGGCCACAAGAATAGTACTAGGTGCCTTCGGAGTTTATTAAGATCACAGTCTTTCCTCAGAGCTGCAGCCAAAAATTCAAAAGTCATTGGGAGTAGAATGGAATGAACAAGACAATTTCTTTAGATTTGCTTCCAGGGAAGGAACCATTTCTGGTTGTCTTTATTTTCTCCC
Source organism: Erinaceus europaeus (assembly GCF_950295315.1). NCBI lineage: Eukaryota > Metazoa > Chordata > Mammalia > Eulipotyphla > Erinaceidae > Erinaceus > Erinaceus europaeus. The sequence continues at coordinate 78,317,382 of NC_080168.1, read as the reverse complement.
CCATCAGAGCCATTCAGTTCTCTGCTCCACCTTCTCTCTGCCACATGCTAAAAATAGGAAGCACAACTCTCTGAAACTTCTGCTTATTAGAAAGTCTCAAAGCCAGTCAACTTTTAATTAATTTACTTAATATTTAATATAATTAATTTACTTATAATAGAGACAGAAACTGAGAGGGCAGGGGGAGGCAGAGAAGGACAGAGAAAGAGAGAGATCTGCAGCACTATTTCACCACTTGTGAAGCTTCCTCCCTGAAGGCAGGGACTGGAGGCTTGAACCCTATGCATCTTTGCACATGGTAATGTATGAACTCTGCCAAGGATGTCAGCCACCACTGTGCCTCAAGTGGTCACCATCTTTTTTTTCTTTTTTTTTTTTTTACCAGAGCACTGTTCAGCTCTGGCTTATGGTGGTGCAGGGGATTGAACCTGGGGCTTTGGAGCCTCAGGCATGAGAGTCACTTTGCATAACCATTATGCTATCTACCCTCCGCCCAGTGGTCAGTTTCTTAAAACCTTATTAATATCACTACTAAAAAAGCTTTTATGCATTAAAGGAGTGATTCACTTTTTTGTTTTACATATGTGCTTATCATTCTCAATTACATACCCACCTTTAACATCCCTTTCTTTCCTACATATAAATTAAAAAAAACAAAAATGTTGAGGCATGTTTTGTATTCATGTGGCTGATGCTGCTCTGTGCCAATCACCAGCAAAATTCTCTGCCCAAGCCAACTTTTCTGTGCCTAGGCCCTTTCCTGTCCTTTCTGTTTCCTTGAGTCAATTCCTGTCAGGTGCAAATGTTCCAGAAATGTAGAATTATGACAGAGGAACTCACTGTGAGTCATAGTTGAAATCCATCTTTTCTAAGTTCCCAACTAAAAACAAATAGAACCTAAAATTATAACTAAAACAAAAAAGGTAAGTGGAAGTTTAAAGTGCAGATGTGGCTAAAGCCCCAGCAGTGTATGTTCAGGGAGAACAGATGTCAGAAATAAAGGCGGGCAAGCTACAAAGGTTAGTTTGTACCCATCATGAGTCCTCGGCGAAAATGCTGACATGAACTGCAGTTCTGCTTTTCTGCCCAGTGCAGGTGTGCAATGTGGACAAACGTGGCCTGGAAAAGAATCCCAAAATTCAAGATTCAAAACACACCTGTCACATTAGAAGCAAGGAAGTTAAGCACATTTCATGGTGACACCATCAATGAAAGCAATGGTTTCTAAAAACTACCACTCAGTCTATTTGTGGCCAGTTCCCTTCAGAAAGAAGATGTATAACCTACTGTTATTTTCATTCTAGACACTTATGGAATCCAGAAAAATGAGAGAATAAGATGATAAGAGACTACAAAAGCTATAAAGTTAATCCTACCATGGCCAAAAGAAAAAGCAAACCCAGCCAGGAATAATTAACATGAAGATGGTAATTAAAGACTATAAACTCAGAATAGGCAGGAGGAAACTGAGTGTCTGAGAAGTAAGAGGAAGCTAAAGCACTAATAACAGTGTAACTGCAACTAAGATAAAGATCTATTTATGAGATTTTCTTTAGACTGTGAAGACACATAAAATAGAGTCAACGAAGTTTTTTTTCTTCTTCTTCTTTATTGTCCCCAGGGTTTCCTCTTACTTAGAGGAAAACATTGGTGGTACACTTTCCCATCTAAACCTCAAGAACATCTTTGATGAAACAAACCCAACTGCAAGGAAGAATAAAAACAAAAACATATCAATGGGACTACATCAAATTGAAAAGCTTCTGCACAGCCAAAGAAACCATCACACAAAGAGACCCCTCACAGAATGGGAGATTTTCACATGCCATACATCAGACAAGAGACTAATCACCAAAATATACAAAGAGCTCAGCAAACTTAGCAACAAACAAGCAAATGACCCCATCCAAAAACGGGCAGAGGATATGAACAGAACATTCACTACAGAAGAGATCCAAAAGGCTAACAAACACATGAAAAATTGCTCCAGGTCACTGATTGTCAGAGAAATGCAAATAAAGACAACATTCAGATATCACCTCACCCCTGTGAGAATGACATACATCAAAAAGGACAGCAGCAACAAATGCTGGAGAGGCTGTAGGGACAGAGGAACCCTTCTGCACTGCTGGTGGGAATGTAAATTGGTCCAGCCTCTATGGAGAGCAGTCTGGCGAACTCTCACAAGGCTAGACATGGCCCTTCCATATGATCCAGTAATTCCTCTCCTGGGGTTATACCCCAAGGACTCCATAACACCCAACCAAAAAGAGGTGTGTACTCCTATGTTCATAGCAATACAATTCATAATAGCTAAAACCTGGAAGCAACCCAGGTGCCCAACAACAGATGAATGGCTGAGAAAGCTGTGGTATATATACACAATGGAACAGTACACAGCTATGAAGAACAATGAACCCACCTTTTCTGACCCTTCTTGGATGGAGCTAGAAGGAATTATGTTAAGTGAGCTATGTCAGAAAGACAAAGAGTATGGGATGATCCCACTCATAAACGGAAGTTGAGAAAGAAGAACAGAAAGGGAAACAGAAAGCCGGATTTGACTGAGTTTGGAGTAGGGCACCAAAGTAAAAATCTCTGGGTTGAGGATGAGGGTGGATGTTCGGCTTCACTGGGGCGGAAGGGGGGAGGATAGGATGGGACACAGTCTTTTCGTGGTGGGAATAGTATTTATGTACACTCCTATTAACTTGTAGTCAAAAATTATTTTTTTAAAAAAATGAGGCTAAATGCTGGCACCAAAGCCAAAACTCCTGGTGGCCATTTTTTCACTTTTTTAAATTTTTTTATTTGATAGGACAGAGAGAAATTTAGAGAGGAGAAGGAGATAAAGAGGGAGAAAGAAGTTAAGGCACTTGCAGACCTGCTTCACTGCTCATGAAAGGTCCCCACTGCAGGTAGGGAGTGAGGGCTTGAACCCATGTCCTTGCTTGACTCTTTGAGCATAATACTATGTGCACTTAACAGGTTTCACCACCACCACCCACCCCCACCACCACCCTCAAGTTTGCCTTTGAGGCAGACATGTTTTATTTTTGGAAGATGCCAATTATACCCTTGAAAGTAAGATAAGAATTCTTCTTCAGGGGCTGGGTGGTAGCCCACCTGGTAGAGCATACATGTTACCATGCTCAGGGACTGAGGTTCAAGCCCTGGTACCCCATTTTCATGGGGAAAGTTATAGATGTGAGGGCGATCTGGCTGCGACATCTGTCACCCCATTGATCGCCAGGGTTGATTCGGCTGGTCTGGCTGGCTAGGCGGGTGTCCCTTCCTCCCTCATCACTCCATGTGTATCCCTCCCGAAGCTGCTTGGTCGAAGAGGATGGCCTTCGATCGAGGGTATAGGAGTAGCTGCGCTCCCCTGCTAGAACCTCCAAACAAGCTCTCAAGGGGAAAGTTTCACAAGCAGTAAAGCAGTGCTGCAGATGTCTCTCTTTCTCTCTACCTCTTTCCCTCCCCCTTCCCTCACAATTTCTCTCTGTCTCAACCCAATGAATAAATAAATAAATAAATAAAATACTTCAAGGAATTATTTTTCATAATTTGTAGTCACTGTATAACATGATGATTTTATTATTTATCAAAGCTAGATGAGGCAGTAAATTATGAACATGACTAGTCAGCTTGAGAAACTTTATTAGATTCTACTGTGTTGATAATATGTGAAGAAGGCTGGGCCATGTAGACGTGATTAGTAGATATCACTATATGCCAGACATCACAGACAACATAACTAAAGATATTTAAGAATGAGTCTGGCAGAAATACTCTGTCTTGCTTGCTGCTCCTGGTTCTTGGTCTCTCAGGTTTATGCTTCTCCCAGAATCCACACAACTTGGAGGACAGTGGCTGGAAAATGGACTTATTGCCAAAGTAACCCATGTTGTGTGTTAGCCACTCATGGTTTTAAGTCTATTCCTCCTTTATCATTTTCCTTACGTCGGTTTTTAAGAACCGAATAACTCTGCTAACTTTAAAAGCCACCAACAAAAAAAAAAGCTTTCTTGATTTTTACAATACTGCTCTAAAATATGAGATTGTTATATTCTAATGTAAATATATATATGTACATATATATATATATATATATATATATATATATATATTTAAAAAGAAGTCATCTCTTCCTCCACCAAGCACCTAGTATCTATCCTATGGTCCAAAACATTCTCTACTTCAAGGAATATATGTATGTATTACTCAAGGTTCCCTCCACTGGATTTTTCTTTAGGTTAGGAAAACTCATCTGAATATACCAGCCCTATACCCACCCTATAATAACTTGTTTAAATATGTTACCAGAAAATATGTGTTAGTTTGATTGCTTGCTTGCTTAGTCATCATCAGGGCTTCACTGCTGTCAGTAGACTTGTTCAGATAGAGAAACAGAGACAGAGGGAGAGAGGGTTAAAATACCACAGCACTGAAGCCAGGCTAGAACCTGAGTCACAAGTATGACATAGCAGGTGCTCTATCCAAGTGAACTATCTTGCCTGCCCAGCAAATATTAAAAACAAACAACCAAAATTACCCGGGCCACTGAAATATCTCACTTGGATAGTGTGCTGCTTTGTCATGTGCATGAGCCAGGATTGAGACTGGCTCCCACTGCACTGAAGGATGTTTTGGTGTTGTGGCATCTTTCACTCTGCCTGCTCTATATCTATCTAAAATAAAATATTCCCTATTAGTTTATAAATACACTACAGTCTATGTTTATTTTGCTTAATTGTTATATTTACATTTTCTACCTTTTTTCCCATGAATGTAAATAAAAGTACAGCACAAAGTAGTAAGACCACAGATAAGGAAAAAAAAATCAGTGAGTGTTTGGGTTTAATTTCTAGAGTCAACAATTTGTTCTGCTATATATATATATATATATATTGCCTTCAAGATTATCACTGGGGTTCAGTGCCTGCACTACCAATCCACTGCTCCTGGGGGCTATTTTTCCCTTTTGTTGCCCTTGTTATTTATTATTGTTATTGTTATTGCTGTCATTGTTGCTGGATAGGACAAAGAGAAATCAAGAGAAGAGGAGAAGACAGAGCAAGAGAAAGACAGACACCTGCAGACCTGCTTCACCGCTTGTGAAGCAACCCCCCTGTAGATGGGGAGCCGGGGGCTCGAACTGGTATCCTTACGTAAGTTCCTGTGCTTTGTGCCATGTGCACCAAACCTGCTGTGCTACCACCCAGCCCCTGCTTTATATCTTAATGCTTTTTCAACCACCGGGTTCCATGATACCATGATGCCAAACTGAATTCCCTGGTCAGACATCCCCCACCAATGTGTCCTAGAGCCTCACTTCTCCAGAGCCCTGCCCCTTTAGGGAAAGAGAGAGACAGGCTGGGAGTATGGATTGACCTGCCAACACCCATGTTCAGTGGAGAAGCAATTACAGAAGCCAGGCCTTCTACCTTCTGCACCCCATAATGAATTTTGGTCCATACTCCCAGAAAGCGATAAAGAATAGGGAAGGTTTCAGTGGAGGGGATGGGACACAGAACTCTGATGCTGGGAACTGTGTGGAATTGTACCCCTGTTATCTTGCAATCTTGTTAATCATTATTAAATCACTAATAAAAAATTAAAAAAATAAAGAAGTGGGATGCATGGAATCCACCAGGTGGAACCTACTCCCTGTCCATGCTTCCTGGACTTGATGCTGTGGTTAACATCTACCTCACCTAGAATCCCACCACCCAAAGGATGGATTCCACCTGGATCATCTGCAGAAAGGGCAGTAAGACTGGACACACTGCAAATGCACAAGAGAGCCCATGGGTTTATAAGAGACAACCACTAGGAAAACTAGCCACAAGAATCAATCTACAGGATAGTTCTTCAGGACATGATTTCACTGTTATGAGACTGTGCTTTACTCAGAGAACACTGATATCCAACTAAAGTCACTCTAGCTCCTCCCAGCTCTAAAATCTGGTGACTCTGTGTACTCACTTTTACATCTGCCTTTGTGATCTCCAGCATGACCTAATCAGCTACCAAGTACTTAGATACACAGAAATGTTTGAGAATGTCATGTTCCAATTAACAAAACTTGTCTAGTCAATGCAGGTCTGAGGATGACAAAACAGCAACTACAAAAAGAACTCCTTAGGAAAAAGCAAATGGTTTTGTTTCAACTGTTGAAAAATATTTGAAAATGCACTGATAAACACTCATGTAAAATAAATGGGTGTGGTGAACATTGCCTTTTAAATGATTTGAAGCTTAATTTTCCTAGGCCTAGGAGAACTATAAATAGAAAGCTAGAGATTCAGAGGAGGGTGACATTATTTCCAGTTTGGAGAGAAACAGGAAAGGCCACTGTGGGGCACAGCTTCCCAAAGGGATTTAGTAGATGGAGGCTGGAGGGAGGAGTCTGGGTAAGAGGGAGAGTGCGAAAGCTGGTACAGGTAATTCAACTGGTTTAGGTAGATAAAAGCCACAAGTTCATAGAAGCTACTCCAGTAGCATCCTCCAGACAACAACAGACCAAGATAAGCAGGAGAAAAGGATGGATCCAGAAAGGTAGGGCTGGCCAGATCACAAGAGAAGCCTCTAGGACACACTAAGTTTGGATTTTAGCCCCCACACAGTAGAAATCAGTGAAAGTATTTGTACTATAAAAAATTGGGAAGAGGAGTGAGATGATCCAGTTAAGTGAAATAAAAAGAAGTAGAATGAGCAATGCTGAGTACCATTTGGAACATGCTTGCTAAATGCTTAACATATTCTACCAACTTAATCTCATTTTGTAGATAAGAAACTGAGACATCAACGCAACGAGTGCCACCCCAGCATGCTTCACTTCAGACTGTGACCAGAGACTTCAGGTGTGGAATGACAACCCTTCAGCTTCATCACTCGGGTGAGACCTTTCCTTTCATAGTATTCTCTAATTCCATTCCAGATGTTCTACTCCCCAATAAAGTCCCCAAACCTAGATGTAGTCCAGGTCCCCTGAGATGGAGCATAGGTTCACCTGTGCCCATAAACTAGGGGAAAAATATATACCTGAAAGCAGAAGTACACAAGAATCTGTAGTGTGTACCCCCCAACACTTCATCTGCACTATTCCAGCCTTTGGGTCCATGATTGTTCAACAATTTGTTTGGCTTTGTATGTTAACTCTCTTTTCAGCCACCAGGTTCCAGATGCCATCAGGATGCCGGCCAGGCTTCCCTGGACTGAAGACCCCATCAATGTGTACTGGAGCACCACTTCCTCAGAGACCCACCCCACTAGGGAAAGAGAGAGACAGACTGGGAGTATGGATCAACCAGTCAACGCCCATGTTCAGTGGGGAAGCAATTACAGAAGCCAGACCTTCCACCCTCTGCAACCCACAACAACCCTGGATCCATACTCCCAGAGAGATAGAGAATGGGAAGGCTATCAGGGGAGGGGGTGGGATGTGGAGATCGGGTTATGGGAATTGTGCGGAATTGTACCCCTCTTTTTTTTAAATATTTATTTTATTTATTTATTCCCTTTTGTTGCCCTTGTTGTTTTATTGTTGTAGTTATTATTGTTGTTGTCGTTGTTGGATAGGACAGAGAGAAATGGAGAGAGGAGGGGAAGACAGAGAGGAGGAGAGAAAGATAGACACCTGCAGACCTGCTTCACCGCCTGTGAAGCGACTCCCCTGCAGGTGGGGAGCCGGGGTTCGAACCGGGATCCTTATGCCGGTCCTTGTGCTTTGCGCCACCTGCGCTTAACCCGCTGCACTACAGCCCGACTCCCTATTGTACCCCTCTTATTCTATGGTTTTGTTAATGTCTCCTTTCTTAAATTAAAAAAAAAAAAAAGAAAGAAACTGAGACATCAAGGATTACATAAATTATACAATCAGTGTGACTCCAAAGTCCTGTCATGACTGCCAGGACCACCCCTGCATCCTGTTATCTGTACTAAGGACACAACATTTTGTGTAATAACAGAGCTGAATATTCAGTCCGGGTTCTCCCATTAGTTCTCCCCTCCCTCACCTGTGCCTATTCTGAACTGGAAGAGGGAAATCCAGATGCTAAAAGAATGGAGTTATTATGGTGTAAGCACTGCATTGTCAGGGACCATCATGATTAATTTGGGAGGCTATCTCTTCAAAATAACTGCCTGGGGGCTGAGTGGTTGAGCACATATGTTACAATGTGCAAGGCCCTAGGTTCAAGCCTATGGTCCCTACCTGCAGAGGGAAAGCTTCACAAGTGGTGAAACAGGGCTGCAAGTGTGCCCCTCTCTCTCTCTCTCTCTCTCTCTCTCTCTCTCTCTCTCCTCTCTCCCTTTCTCTCTCTCCCTCCCTATCTTCCCCTTCCTCTCAATTTCTGGGTGTCTAGCAAATGAATAAATAAAGATAATAAAAATATTCAAAATCACTGCCCATAAGTCATGGCTTAACTGGAATCAGAACACTCTTATTTGCTTAACTATTATTTTTATTTACTTATTTTGTTGTTGTTGTTGTTACCAGGGTTATTGCTGAAGCTCAGTGCCTGTACAACAAATCCACAGATCCTGCTCCCCATTTTTCTTTCTTATATTTGACAGACTGGAAAGAAATTCAAAGAGAAGGGGGCGAGAGAAAGAGGTACCTACAGCACTTCATGCTTGTGAAGCTTCCCTCTGCAAGTAGGGACCAGGGGCTTGAACCTGGATCCCTCTTCATGGTGACTTGTGTAATCAAATCGGTGTACCATGGCCTGGCCCTGAACACTGCTGTTTTTAGCAAGAACCAAGAAACCCTCATTATCTGTGAATATGAGAATCACCTACCTTAACACTCAATTGTGCACTCAATTGTGCAGTACAGAAATTGTACAGGCTCAGCACTGCATGCCTCAGTCCAAAGTCAGGCCTGGGGCCACAAAGCACTGCTTTGGGGTGGGAACTTTTGCCTGTTCCAACCGTTTTATGACAAGAATCTATTTTTGGTTCAGATACCACACGATACTAGAAGAACCTTGAAAACCAGGAACATTTCTCACTCAGTTCCACTCCAAAATTAAAGAACGACTCTGAGGCAAATAGTTAAGTTCCTAATATATGACTGAACTCCTCTACATCTTAAGTTTGTAAATATCATTTTCCTTAACTTTAGCCTAATATGTTGAATTAAGAATAAAAACAATTACTAGAGAAAGGTGAGTGTAATAAAAGAGAACAGCCCAGGCTCTAGTCTCTAAAACTGGAGACTTATTTATGTAATACTGTTTTCAATCCTCACCAGGGAATGAGGGTTAATATCTTACTTGCCTAAAGGCAAGGGACTTTCTGACTGCCTTTCTGTAGCCTCTTCTACACCAAAGAACCACAGTTTAATTACTTCTACTAGACTGAGATTACCCTAATATCCTGACTCATCTGAACTGCCTTCAGGAACCTGGTGTCAAGCCTGAGACTCTCACTCAATAAATGACACTTAAGAATAAATATTAAAAGCTGCCTTTCCAATTTATCAAGCACAGCTTACACTTCTTCTTCGAATCTGATTAAAGTATCCATTCCACTAAGCCTTACTGGAAAGAAGTTACTAGGGATTCACAATAATTTTACTGGAATTATTTTCATTCCAAGAAACTAGGTATTAATGAAGGTTCATTTTTACAACTGCAGAAAGGAACTAATTCATTATGAAAATGAGTAACACACATACAAGCTTATCAACCCACCTGAAAATATTTTCATATAAAAACCTGTGTTTTTATATCCTAAAATTATTTCCAGCATTTGGCACGGAGACAAAGAAATTCACTTGCTTTGCCATTTATAGCAAAGTCTAGGCTAAGTTGCAGGATGGATACACACAGAAATATACTTCTCAAGACTGTGTGCAGGATGGGACATTGTCTAACTGATATTCTGCCCTCTGTGAAAAAGAGTCGACATCACATATTTCCACAGAGACTGACTCAAGAAAAAAAAAAAATCACAGGCAAGAGACTAGAAAATTCAGAGAAAATACACATCAATTCCAACAAAATGGACTCCCAGTGACATACAGATCCACTTCCTCACGTCACTTGGGAAAATCTGATGATCAGACTAGACAGAAAGTAGCTAAACTAAGAACAAGAGAGGTACTAAGCCTAGCCTCACCACTTACATACTAAGCAACCTGTGGGCTTCAGAAATTCCTTTCTCCACCCAATTGAAGAAGAGAGTTTGAAATGAAAATCAAGTATTCCATGATAACACTGATTTACAATGGGTTTCAGGAAGTCTCAGAGAGGCCAATGCAATAGTGTCAGGTAGAGTGAAGGATTTGCAAGTCTGTATCTCCCAGCTTGATCTCTGGCACTGCATGTCCTAAGTAGTACTATAGCATGCGTGCCTGCGTGCGTGCATGAGTGCGTGTGTGTGTGTGTGTGTGTGTGTGTGTGTGTGTGTGTGTGTGTGTGTGTGTTAAAATATATTTTTTTTCAAAGTTCTGGAACATGCTCTGTTTGTGATACATGCTCATGGTGTCAACAGAAACTCATAAGGAGAAAAAACAGGAAGGGAATGGAGAACTGTGGTCATCTTTTCCTTATTCTTTAAATATTTAAAAATATTTAAAAGAAACTCTGATCATCAAGAGCTTAAAGTATTACCCTACCAATAGAGTTGTAATTCACCTCTACATTGTTCAGCATTGCAATTATCACAGAGAAAACTGTTCTGATAAGCACATTCACTTTACCTCAACCTCTTTCACCCTACCCCCCAAAACACTGAAAGAAATAATGACCTCCAAACTTTTTGCCTAGCTTTTAGTTTGTGGGAATAAAGTGCAAAATAAACAGAAGGGCCCCAGAATAGTCCACCAGATGAATCCTCAGTTTAAAACTTTCTCCAAGGGAAGCAGCTTGGTCTCTTCAGAAAGTCAGCATCATCAAAAAGATAACAGAATAATTCTAGATTACTTTAGGACTATAATCATTACTACAGTACATGAACAACAACTGGATTTTAGTTCAGAGAGAGAGAAAAAAAAAAAAGCTCAACCACCATAAAAGATACTTGGAGACAATGGCAAAGTCTAAATATGGACTAGATATCAGAGACCTTGAGAAAAGTATTACAGTGGTCCGAGAGGTGGCACAGTGGATAAAGCATTGGACTCTCAAGCATGAGGTCCTGAGTTCAATCCCCGGCAGCACATGTACCAGAGTGATGTCTGGTTCTTTCTCTCTCTCCTCCTTTCTCATTAATAAATAAAATATTAAAAAGAAAGGAAAAGTATTGCAAACATTCATATTTTGAATTTTTTGTGTGTTTGTGGAGAAGATATTTATTTTGAGGGAACAAATGTTTATATGAGGGGACCCAAGAGGCAGCACAGTGGTTATGCATAAGACTTTCATGCCTGAGACTCCAATGCCCCAAATTCAGTCTCCAGTACCACCATAACACTGAGCTGAGCAGTACTCTGGTAATTAATTAATTCAACAGCAGAGGATATGTGGCTCAGCAGGAGAGCACAGACCTTGTATACAGGAAACCCTGTGTTTGATTAGCTGCACTGCATAGGCCACATGGATCCCAGTCACTTTCAGAGCCAGCAACAAGCAGACATCAGGCTCAACCTGACGCTGTTGATTGGCTACGGAAGAAGGGCAAACGCTAGAAGAAGAAGAATAGGCCAGTGACAGTGACACACCAGTCTCTTGCTACTTCTTTCTCTCTACCATAAAAATAATAGCAAATGTTTTTCCAATAATAAAGTAGAAGAAGGGTCCAGGCAGTGGTGCACCTGGTTAAGTACTCAGATTACAGTGTACTAGGACCCAGGTTCAAGCCCTTGGTCCCCACCTCTAGAAGGAAAACTTCCAAGGTGGTGAAGCAGTACTGCAGGTGTCTCTCTGTCTCTCTCCCTCTCTACCTCCCCCTCTCAATTTCTGGCTCTAATAATAAATAAATAAAAATATTTTTAAAAATAGATAAATAAAAATAAAGTAGAGGGTAAGCATCATGATGTATGCCTACCCTAATATGCCTCAAATTTTTCCACAACAAAGTATATGTACTCACACAGATAAGGAAGTACAGCACAATGTGAAGAATTAATGAATTTACATAGGAAATACAAGGTGACCAAAGCACTACCTATGCAGTTCCTCTATGTTCAAATTTTTTTTTTACTTTTTTAAATTATCGTTACTTAGGTATTGGATAGAAAAAGCCAGAAATCAAGAGGGACAAAGAGACACCTGAGCACTGCTTCACCACTGGTAAAACTTTCTCCTTGCAGGTGGGAACCAGATGCTCAAACCTGGGTTCTTGTGCTAATATTTTATTAACATGTGCACTCAACCAGGTGCACCACCAGCAGGTCCCCCAAAAATGTTTATAATAACACACTGAGTGGGGAGAAATGCTGTGGAGATCTTAGCATGTGAAAAATAAAAGGTAACACATTGTAAAGAAATTTTTCAAAATAGTGAACAAAGTAAGTTATGTATTATTTTTCATGCAGCTAACAGAGCCATTTAATCAGACTAATAGGTAACTTATTTATCTCTGGAAGTTGTTACCACTTTCAGTATCTCAGCCTTGCAAGGGTTTTCTACTATAATTCATCGCAGATTTACTAGGGTAAATTAAAAAAAAAAAAGTTTTATGACTCAGATGTTAGTGAAACTTCATGGCTCTGGTTTTCACGCTTTCATGCAACAGCATGTTGTGAATACAAGTTGATCCATGGTTAGTCAGCCATTTTCCTGTCAAAGAAATCAGAACTGGAGCCAGGCAGTGGTGCATGCAGTTGTTCACACGTGTTACATACAATGCATAAGCCCCAGTTCAAGCCCCAGTCCCCACCTACAAGGGGGAAGTTTGGCAAGTGGTGAATCAGTGCTGCAGTGTCAGTCTGTCTCTCCCCCTACAGCCCCACTCTGCACTCGATTTCTCTCTGTCTTTATCCAATAGATAAATAAATAAATAAATAGTTTTAGAAAGAAGAAATCAAAACCTAGTGTTAACAACTACACGTGACAAGCATTCTTGGACACTATATGCTGCCCCTCCTAAAGCAATTACTAAGTTTGATGCTGAATTTGGCAAATGGGTCATCTCTGTAATCACACCCACTAATCTTTTTTCCCCTTCCAGTCATGCTTTACTCCCTTCTCTTTATTTTCATATTTTTATTTTGCATCCCCTGTAAATCAAGCTTTTTCTAGATGCTACACCAGCAATAAAAATGCTGTCCTACAGAAAGGAAAAATAGAAAGTAAAACATGAACTGAGTTACCTATACTGCACCAAAGCAAAGGACTCTGGAAAATAGGGTAAGGAAGGGAGTGATAGGAGGAGGCTTTGGAGTCCTGGTATAAGACAGTGGAGGGGAATCTAAGTTAAGGATAAGTGTTTTGTAGACCACCTATCTTATAAAATGCCTATCATGGGTGAAGATATGAGAAATTGCACCCACGTATCAACAACTGCACTGTAGACCATCAACTTCCCCCCTCATAAAGTGATAAATAAATTATTTGGGAGAAATGGGGGGGGTGGAATACTGTCCTGCTACTCTAGCGTGTGTGTGTGTGTGTGTGTGTGTGTGTGTGTGTGTGTGTGTGTGTGTGTGTGGTCGGGGGGAGGAATACATGATGTTTTTAAGATTTACAAATGTAAAATGAAAAGTAAGAGGTCTGGGAGGTGGCACACCTGATTGAGTGTACATGATAATGCACAAGGACCTGGGTTCAAGCTCCCAGTCCCCACCTACATGGAGAGTAGCCTCCTGAGTGGAGAAGCAAATGTGCATGTGTCTGTCTCTCTTCCTCTCTATCTCCCCTTCCCTCTCGATTTCTGACTGTCTCTATCTAATAAATAAATAAAGAGAATAACTTTTTAAAAAGGAAAAGTAAGAACAACTTTTAAAAGTTGTTCATTTTCCTCCAGTACTAGACTAATCCATGTCTAAGAAATGGAAGCTCACAAATCAAGAAAATTCTAAAAACAGACACCTGCAAGACATAACCAAATCTGAATGTACGGCTTAGGTATTAGAGGGGGAGAAAATTACAGACTTAAACCACGGTCTTTGTGGTTTGTTCCTTCAGCTGGGAAAGATTTCTTAGTATTGCAACTAATTAACATGCCAATGACCTAGAAAAATAAATGATAATATTCATTCTTATCCCCCTAGACAAGTCACAACCCAAAAGATAGAAATATACAAATAATCTGAACAGTGAAAATTACCTGAGTTAACACACATGTAGGGAGAAGACTAATCTCAGATCACGTTCATTTTTTACAGAATTGTTGAAAATTCTAGAAATACTGGGCGCGTTCTACTGAGCATCACAAATGAATGTCAGGTGCTTTTAAAACTTAACAAGTAGAATCAAAATATTTTTAAATGTATGCTAGTAATTTCAAGTTGTTCCTACTCATTTCTAAAACCTTACTAATTCTGGAAGAAAGATGGAGAAGAAAAGAAAAGGAAAAAAAATAAGAAAAGAAAGAGGGGAAAGGAGACACATCTGTTCATTTTAAAAGCTATAAATGTTTCCAGTTACCTATGAAAAAAATTCACTTATTTAAAGAACTACTTCTCAATGTCACTATTACCCCATAAATTTCTCTTTACTTTCCAGCTGAGAATTCCCAGAGCTTTTATTTGCTTAGTTGTATGAGAGGAGTTTGAGGAAGAAACTTTTATAGCAAATTAATACACTATACTTCTCCATCAGTTCCCAACTAAGACACAAACTACATATAGCTTCATATAGGAAAGAATACACTTCTTTTGTGTTTAACAAGTGGTACTTTGCAAAAATGCTATTCAATAGATGAACTGTGAGCTTTAACCATAAAATTGTCACAAGACTAGAAATCATGTCAAAATTAAAAAATAAAAAGCAATTAAGTTCAGAGTACTTCAGAATGGATCAAGAGTTCCTTTAATTTCTCCTCCTCCTCCTCCTCCTTATTCTTTCCTTTTCCAGGCTAAATACAGTTTCTCCACCCCACTCTTTGAACAATAAAGTTTTGATTAATTACAATGTTTAGCTGCTCGGAAAAATCATAGCACTGATCTATCTATGCTACTCTCCTGTCTATAGACAATAATTATAGACATAGTAATATTGGCTAGGATTTACTGAATGTTTACTATTTGTTAAGTGCTGTGCTGTAGGTGTATTATCTTCCTTAACTCTCCTAGTATCCCTCTATCATTCCTATTTTGCAGAACAGGAAGACTTGGATCAAAAAGATTAAGAAATCTGCCCAAGGCAAGTGGCCAGGGCAGGATCTGTAGAAGATGAGTAAACTTTTGCAGCATTATCTTCAACCACCATTTACACTGCATTAAAAAAAAAAAAAAATCAACAACTGGAAAAGATTCCTCATTATGAAAGGGAAGAACACTGATGTGAAAAATAAGTTTGCTAACCTCACAAGGTTTGAAATTTAGTTGGGGGGACAACTTTAGTTAAGAAATGATGCCAGTACAAGTCAACAGACACTTCCAACTATGACACCATCTCCCCAGACAATAAATTGGGTCCACCTGCATGTTAGCCGTCAGGCTCAGACAAAAACTAGTAAAGTCGTGGGCCCCTTGGAATATACCTAAAATAGACCTACTAGCTTTTTCCAAAATGGAGACCCCAAATCTTCATCTGCAATATTCTTGCCTTTAGGTTCATGACTAGTCAACAATTTGTTCTGCTTTACATCTTAATGCTTTTTTAGCCACCAGGTTCCAGATGGTACCATGATGCCAACCTGAATTCCCTGGGCAGATGATGCCACCATGTGTCCTGGAGCCCCACCTCCCCAGACCCCTGCCCCACCAGGGAAAGAGAGAGACAAGCTGGGAGTACGGATTGACCTGCCAACACCCATGTTCAACGCGAAAGCAATTACAGAAGCCAGACAGACCTTCCACCTTCTGCACCTCATAATGATCCTGGGTCCATACGCCCAGAGGGATAAAGAATAGGAAAGCTATCAAGGGAGAATGGATAAGGAGTTCTGGTGGTAGAAACTGTGTAGAACTGTACCCCTCTTATACTATGGTCTTGTCAATATTTCCATTTTATAAATAAAAAATTTTTTAAAAATCAATGGACACTGCCAGAAGTAATCTAACTGAATCAAATCATATTGTTCACATGTATTCCTTTACATAGAAAAGACACTGAGAGGAGCTAATAGCTTATAACTTAATAGCTCCAAAGTTGGGCGGTAGCACAGCAGGTTGGTGCAAAGCGCAAGGACCAGCGTAAGAATCCAGGGTTCGAGCCCCTGGCTCCCCACCTGCAGGGGGGTCGCTTCACAAGTGGTGAAGCAGATCTTCAGGTATCTATCTTTCTCTGCCCCTCTCAGTCTCCCCATGTCTCTTGATTTCTCTCTGTGCTATCCAATAACAATATCAATGGCAACAATAACAATAAAGACAACAAGGGCAACAAAATGGGAAAGAAATAACCTTCAGGAGCAGTGGATTTGTAGTGCAGGCATCAAGCCCCAGAAATAATCCTGGAGGAAAAATAATTAATTAATTAATTAATTTAAAAAACTTGATACTCTGCCTAGAAGTGAGTAAGTGTTGGTTTAAACATCCAGACATTAAAACAATCTTCGGAGTCAAATGTGCACTAGGGTGTCACTTCTGAGTTGGGAATTGTCCATGTGAAAGATAAGAATTTTAAGTGTCCCTTAGTAGTCAGTGAAAACTAGGCAACCATATTGCAAAAAAGGCCTCTACTGCAGGATCAGTACCTTAATCAAGAATGGAAGATGTTTTGACACAATGAACCCCATTATTTTTATTGACCAGTATTCTCACTGGCTATTTTTCTTTAGCATCCAGGAACTAGGAAAATAATAGGTAGGAGATTACACAAAATAATAGGTAGGAGATTACACAAACTGCACCAAAACCTTTATAAAAAGAAACTAAAACTGCTTTTATCTTGAGAGCTATCAAAATCCAACAATGAATGGGAGAACTTATTAACTTATGAGAGAGACCATTTTTTGTACCTTTTATGACATAAGACCAACCTTTGGAAAGTTTGTGGCTGATAATTCCTTGAAATAGCAACATATAAAAACTGGGTAGCCTCTGGCTTTGATCAAAGTGAATGTAGGGGAATGCTAATTTTAGAAAGGTATTCTGCTCCTGGTTCTGCCCCTTTTACTCTTTTGATAGAGGGTGAGAAATGAGATAGAGAAAGAAAGAGAGAAGAAAAGAGACACCTGCAGCACTGCTCCACCACTCCTGAATCCCCCCCCCCATACACACTTGTGTTGGCCAGGGGCTTGAATCCAGGCCCCTGCTCATGATAACATGTGCTCTCTACAGGGTATGTCACCACCCAGGCACCTGACTCCACCTTTGACTGAACAGAATTGTCATTTGTTTTCTTTCTGAAAAGACATTCTAAGAAAGGTGTTTAAGAGCCTTTATTCCTGAGTTCAGCAGCCTCTGTGAGCTGCGTGGTGGTACTTACTATCTAATTTTATCAAATGGCAATGAGTCCTCCCCTTGTTAAGACACCCAAAGGAACTTAAAAGCAAGCAGGGAGTCTCTAACTACTCTCAGTGAAAAGAACAATGAAGTAACATGTAGATGCCAGCAGCATTTGCTGTCCCATGGGTAGGAGAGCCTAGTAACAAAGGTCCTTAGTATTTTGTGATACACACATGTTCTTTTCTTTTTAATTTTTTTATTTATTTATTTTCCCTTTTGTTGCCCTTGTTATTTTTTATTGTTGTTGTAGCTATTATTGTTGTTGTTACTGATGTAACTCATTGTTGGATAGGACAAAGAGAAATGGAGAGAGGAGGGGAAAACACAGAGGAGGAGAGAAAGATACACCTGCAGACCTGCTTCACCACCTATGAAGCAACTCCCCTGCAGGTGGGAAGCCGGGGACTCGAACTGGGATCCTTATGTGGGTCCTTGTGCTTTGCGCCACATGCCCTTATCTGGTTGTGCTACCACCCAAATCCTTTTTTTTTTTGTTAATTGTCACCAGGGTTATCACTCTGGTTTATTTCCTGCACTATGAATCCACCACTCCCAGAAGCCACTTCTTTCCATTTTTTCCCCTTTGTTCTGATAGAGAGATGGAGAAATTAAGAGTGAAAGGGGAGAGAAAAAAGGAAAAAAAGAGACATCTGTAGCACTGCTCATGAAGCTTTCCCCTTGATGCACAAAGATTTTCAAAACTGCTAGGGACTCAGAATAAGCTGTTTTTAACAACACATCTACTTTCTTCAAATAGTTTTTTCTTTAATTTTGGATTGTATAAAGGAAAGGAAAAAGAAGAAAGAAAGAAAGAAAGAAAGAAAGAAAGAAAGAAAGAAAGAAAGAGAGAAAGAAAGAAAGAGAAATAAAGAGAAGAAAGAAAGAGTGGGGGGAGGGAGGGAGGGAGGAAGGAAGGGAGGGAGGGAAAGGGGTAGGGGAAGGGAGGGTGAGAGGGAAGAAGAAAATCAATTACGTAAAAGGCAAACAAGAACAACAAAAATACATGCGCTTGAAAAGGCAGAATACTAATTTAGGAGTGGAGTTGGAAGTGAGGAATAAGTAGAACAATCTGAAAGAAAAACCTTCCAATTCCTCATATATAATATGAAGGTCATAAGGGCATTCCCTTGAAGGATTCTTATGAGAATGAAACATCAAATCCAAGGACCAGGTGGTGGCACACTTAGTTGAACACACAGGTTACAATGCACAAAGACTCGGATTCAAGCTCTCACTCCCTACATGCAGGGGGAAAGCTTTGCGAATGCTGCAGATATCTCTCTCTCTCTCTCTCTCTCTCTCTCTCTCTCTCTACCTCTCTATCTCTCCTTCCCCTCTCGAATTCTGTCTCTAGCCAAAAAATAAAGATTATATATATATATTTTTATATATATATATATATATTCCAATACTAGGAACAATGCCTGACACTAGGCACAAATTCAGTAGATACTGGTGAATTCTGATGTAGTTCTCCCTCTTCCTTATTCCTACCTCCAAACCCCTTATGCTGCATCTCTTTATTTTAATTCTCAGTTCCCTTTGTTGCTGTTCTACATTTATTTCTGTTCTGGACCTTCCCACTGGCCTCACTTTAAGTCTTTTACTTAGAAGCTACAGGTATAGTTGACACCATAGTCTATTTAGTATACATGAATTTGGGGAAGTATGAGGTGGTTTTTCTGTTTGGTTTGGTTTTCTGGGGTTTTGTTGTAGTTGCTGTAGTTTTGTTTTTTTACCACAGCACTGCTCAGCTCTGGCTTATAGTAATGCTGGGGATAGAACTTGGGACGTCTTGATGCCTCAGGCATGAAGTGCTTTTGCAAAACCATTATGCTATCTCCCCAACCCTATGAGGTGATTTTTAGTCCAAGAGTTTGAGGATGCAAAAGTTATGAGCTACACAGGGTTCACAGAAGCAATAATAAATAAATATATGGAACTGGATGTAGTGAACAAAACCAACCAAGTTCCCAATATCAAGATTGAATTAAAACATACATCTACTTTGCCTAACACTAAATAGAGAATTTCTTTGTTTTATTTCATTAAGCAAAATCTACTGGGAAAGTAATCTAACAGCTTACCTGTCTATATATTATTGTGTTAATAAAGGATCATTATGAGGTACAGAAGGTGGAAGGTCTGGCTTCTGTAATTGTTTCTCTACTGGATATGGGTATTCACAGGTCGATCCATACTCCCAGCCTGGTGTTTGTTTGTTTGTTTGTTTGTTTTTGCCTGCAGGGTTATTGCTGGGGCTCAGTGCCTGCACTACAAATCCACTGCTCCTGGTGGCCATTTTATCCCTTTTGTTGTTGTTATTGTTGTTGTTGCCATCATTGTTGTTGAACAAGACAGAGAGAAATCGAGAGAAGATGGGAAGACAGAGGGGGAGAGAAAGATAGACACCTGCAGACCTGCTTCACTGCTTGTGAAGTGACCCCCCTGCCGGTGGGGAGGCGGGGGCTCGAACTGGGATCCTTATGCCATTCCTTACATTTTACACCAGTCCTTGCACTTTGCACCAGTCCTTGTACTTTGCACCATGTGCACTTAACCCCTGCGTTACTGCCCTGCCCCCTCCCAGTCTGTTTCTATCCCTAGTGGGGTAGGGATCTGGAAAAGGGGAGTTCCAGGACACACTGGTAAGGTCATATGCCCAGGGAAGCCAGATCTTTATATTTCTTAATAGGAGAAGGTTCTGGGGGAACCTCTAAAAAGGCCATAGGCTAGAAATGCAAAACAAGGGTGAGTGCCAAAATACTCCAGAGTTTCCCCAGTCCATCTCACTCTTCCAGGAAGTCACATTCTCAACCTGCCTTTCCTAAACACAGACTGTAAGTCCGCTCAAATTACTCTGTAGCTCTAAGAAGTTAACAATGTGAGAACACTGAGGTTCTTAAAACCAAGCACCTCAGGCTTTGACATTTTAAGTGGTCAGATGAGCAACAATGGAACAGATATTTCTGAAACTAGATTTTATTTTACTTTATTTGTCACCAGGTTTATCCCTAGGGCTCAGTGCCTGCATGAGGAATTCATTGCTCCTGGCAGCCACATTTTCCCTTTCATTTTACTTTTATTAATAGGACAGACAGAAACAGAGCGGAGGAGGAGGAGGAAATAAAGAAGGGGAAAGTCACTTGCAGCACTGCTTCACTGTTCATTAAGTTTCCCCCCTGCAGGGACCTAGGGCTTTAATCTGGGTCTTTGGACATAATAATGTGTGCATTCAATCTGCTGTGCCACCTCCTGGCCCCTAGATTTTTTTTTTTTTGACTGACAATTATTGAATAGTGCACACTGTTAGATACATCAGAGACTAAGCAGGCAGCTATCTTTAAATGAGCTTACAGGAAAATAAACTAAAATGGATGAAGACGGTGGGAAGGTGATTTAAGGTAAGAAACTGAAGATTATTTGCTTCATTGTAATTATTAAGGTATTATCATCTCTTTTTGTTCATGTTATTAGATCTATAGTGATAAGTCCCAGAAATGAAGCTAACCTACCTTATACCCATGAGTGCTGGGGGAAAAAAAAAAAAAAAGCATTTTCTTCCTTCTAGCTATAATGTGAGCAGATATGGAAGAAAATAAATTCCATAGAACCTGAACTGGAGTTGGGAGTATTGCACCAAAGTAAAAAACTCTGGTGGGGGGGGGGGAGTACAGGTCCAAAAAGGATGACAAGAGGACCTAGTGGGGGTTGGAATACAGCCTTTGGTATGCAGGATATTAAAAGTAAAAAATGATGGTCCGGGAGGTGGCGCAGTGGCTAAGGCACTAGACTCTCAAGCATGAGGTCCTGAGTTTAATTGCCGGCAGCACATGTACCAGAGTGATGTCTGGTTCTCTCTCTTCCTATCTTTCTCATTAATAAGTAAATAAAATCTTAAAAAAAAAAAAAGTAACAAATGGAGGCCCCAGAACAGGCCTTAGAGTCTCCAAAATGAGTGATTCTTCTGTATCTGAACTAGATTATCTTTAAGTCTTCCTAAAGGGTGTGATGTGTAGGCTGCCTTCCCAAGCTGTCATTTCTATATCCTCTCCCTAGTCCCTAAAGGCAAAATTTTGAATATAAAACACTCTCTCACTTTCCTAGTGAAACTAGAGAACTTCATTCCACTGTACTTCCTCTGTGTGTATTTTCTAAATTTGGACTCTTTAGGAGTGGTGAGCTATTAATTACTCCAGCACTATCAATCCATGTACTGCAGACTTCTTGTCTGTGGAGTTCTAAGAAGCCAAATACAGAGTTCACTTTCATAGTGACTAATATTTCTCTGACAAGGTTAAAAAATAAAATAAAAGTCTGATGACTGGGAGTCGGGCGGTAGCACAGCGGGTTAAGTGCAGGTTGCGCAAAGCTCAAAGACCAGCATAAGGATCCTGGTTCGAGCCCCCGGCTCCCCACCTGCAGGGGAGTCGCTTCACAGGCGGTGAAGCAGCTCTGCAGGTGTCTTTCTCTCCCCCTCTCTGTCTTCCCCTCCTCTCTCCATTTCTCTCTGTCCTATCCAACAACAATGACATCAGTAACTACAACAATAAAACAACAAGGGCTACAAAAGGGAATAAATAAATATAAAAAATAAAAGTCTGATGACTGGTGACACTCAGGGCTGAGGTTGTGTTCTACAGGTCCATAGGGGAATGGGGACCCAGTCTGCAAACTGCTCTTAATTCGATGATGCAGTTCAATATATGACATCTCTGCTCAGCTAAATCTACTGGATCCTGGTTTCAAAAGCAGTCACTTGGCATGCTTGGTTTTTACTCCAAGGTCTATGTACAAATTTTAGGATATAGTCCTTTCCCTAGACACAGCAAATCTGCAAATGACTCATAAATGAAGGAACTTTTTATCAGTGTGAGGTCTTTCATGCTAAGTTGAAGACTTCAGTGTGGCTCTACCAACTAAAATCAGAGCAAAAGATAATGCAGCAGTCTTGCTGATATGTTTTATTTTATAAATAATTTTTTTAAATAATGCAAATGCTTCCCTTCCAAAGAGGTGCACCCAGAGCGCAGGAGGGCCCAGTCCTGTGCTTCCAGCTCCCATGCTCTCAGCATGTGACTGTATGATTTAGATGCTCCCAATCCAAACTAGTGACTGCCATTTTCAGCCATCATGCTATTTCACTTCTCAAGGGAACCCAGACGACTAGCATATGAATTCTGGATGGAGTGAAAGAAATAAAAAATGAAGACAGGCTATTCTAAAGAACAACATGGCACTTCCTACAGAATTATTGTTTCTTAGAGTCCGGAAATGCACTCGGGACATCTCTGTGAATCTGACGAGACAAAAGACTCTTCCTATCTGTACCTTAGCAGACTCCACCCTTGATATTTCCCCCTGAATTTTAATGAGCTCCTCCAGCTGTTATTAATGTGTGATCCCTTCATCCTTGTGATGTACTGGAAGCAGCAATGTTTACACAAGGTGCCACCCACGCCTGGGAACTGTCAGGGAAGCAGGGCATTGTCTGCACCAGGAGTCTCAGAGGCTGGACAGAGTGTTACTGTGTCATAGACTGATATAACACATGGGTACCACAAACCACATATCCTTCCTGCTCTCCCAAATCAGACACAAATGGCCAAGGTTCAGTCTGATTTTTCAAGCCAACTGCAGCCAAGAGATTTGAAATTAAGACTTCCTTTCCATACCTAGTACATCCCACTCTCATTGAGGGGTGGGAGTGGGGGCAGGGGGTAAGGGGCAAGGGGATGACACATTTATGGAGTAAACACATGCCAGGTCAAGTTTTTCAGCCAATGACAGCTCTTTCAGATCCAGACTGGACCCCTTCAGACTCAAAGTTAAGATGAAAAGGGACTACCACCTCACATCACAGGGGCTGTGCCTAGGAACAGAACTCTGACAGTCTGTGAAGATCAACAGCCTGGAGCATTCCTCAACAACAAGCCACCCAAAATAAGGCCCAACCATGATTTCCTTCTCCTTTTCCTCCCTTCCTTTCCTACTGCTTATGCCTTCCTTTTCTTCTTCTCTGCTTATGCCTTTATTTAGCAGCAAACAGTTGATAAAGAAACTGGTGACAAAGAAACTGCTTGCTGCTGCATCTTGAAGTAAGAAACCCAATATTTTTATTCATTCTACTTAAAGTGGTTGCTGTGTTGGAATCTATCAGAATTCACTCATTTATATATGCAACGTAGTTGAGCATTCTGGTGGGGAGATGATTCCACAAAAGGTCTACTTCCCTGGTACATACCCAATATAAGATCTACTCATAAGTGTGGGTAGAACCTGTGAATACAACTTCTGTGATTATGCAACCTTGAATGGCAAAGGGATTCACGAATTTGCAAGTAAACTCCAAATCTCAGCTATAAGCAGCACAGCCAATGCCATGAATACAGCTTTGTAAGGCCAAAAGCCCAGCTATACTGTTCCCAGAACGATAAAGGGCATCTGTGAGACAATAAAGATAAGTTGTCTGGGGGTGGGAAGATACTACAGCATTAGTGTATCAGTCTTACATGCCTAAGACCCCAAAGGTCCAAGTTTTAATCTCCTACAACACCATATGACAAAGCTGAGCAGTGCTCTAGTGCACCTCTCCCCACTACCACCCCCCTCTTACTTGAAATAGTAAATCTTAAAGATAAATACATAAATTAGATATGTTGTCTTAACATTTATCTTTAGTGGCAATTTCTTTGGAAGCAATAGAAAACTAGCCCAAATGACAATGTGGGTCTAGCACTGGGCTAGGAAACTAGGGTCAAAGAAACAGATATATGCATTACAATGAGGTGAATCCAACAAAGACTAGGTACAACATTCTACTGCTTTGCCCTGTGCACGACCCAGGTTCAAGCCCAACCCTCACCACACTTCAAGGCTGTGGTATTTTTCATTCTCTGCCTCTTCGTTTCTAACTGGGAGAAGATGAGAGAACTTAGAGACAAAAAATAAAAGAAAAAAAAAAAAACGCTCCTTGACTTTTTGTATTAGTCTCTTTTTATTCTTTAGGTAATCTTTTCCATAGTTAACTACTTCCATTTGTAGTTGATGAAATGTATAAGGAATCCACTTCAAATGTTGGCACTGTAATGAGCATGGTCTTTTCCCTTTACTTCAACTCAAAATTAACTTCTGATTCTTGTTTCTGATATTCCAGTCCCAGAAGCAGTTTGTAGAAGTTATCTGAAGACATTCAAGCTTTCTAGTATAAGCTAGCAACCAGGCTCTAGTCTCTCCAGCAACTATTAGGACTGGATTTAAATAGGTATCAGACTAAGAGGCATTCTCTCAAATGAGTTTAAATGCATTTTTTTTCCTCCAGGGTTATTGCTGGGCTTGGTGCCTGCACCATGAATCCACCACTCCTGGAGGCCATTTTTCCCCCTTTTTGTTGCCCTTGTTGTTGTAGCCACGTTGTGGTTATTATTATTGCCATTGTTGATGTTGCTCGTTGTTAGATAGGACAGAGAGAAATGGAGAGAGGAGGGGAAGACATAGAGGGGGAGAGAAAGATAGACACCTGCAGACCTGCTTCATCGCCTGTGAAGCGACTCCCCTGCAGGTGGGGAGCTGGGGCTCGAACCGGGATCCTTACGCTGGTCCCTGCACTTTGCACCACATGCCCTTAACCCACTGTGGCACCGCCCAACCCCCTGCATTTTATTTTTTAAACAACCTAACAAGACATGTTTTTCCTTAAAAACAATGCCTCCATTCCAAATAAATTAAGGTAAAAAATAAACAAAGAGTCCAAGATGATATCAGTCCCATTTTGTCCTGGTGTTGTGTAGATGACAAGCAGCCAATTATGATGACAGGTGATAGATCCAAAGGAACTGCCAAATTTGTTAACATTTTTCCATCTCTAAGCCATCCTTAAAGAAAATCATATATGGGGTCACACCATCCTCACGGTAGTCCAGTAGAGCAACCATGTCATCTGGATTCATGTTTTCCCCAATAAACAACTGATAGTTGTTTTTTTTTTTTTGTCTGTTTTTTTGTTTGTTTTCCACCCTTCCCTGGACAACTATTTCATTCCCTCTCTTCTTTCTTCACCCCCCCCCCCCCTCTTTCTCCTGGGGCCTCTCACATGCATAATCCCACTGCTCCTGGTAGCCCCTCTTAAGAGATTTCAGGGAGAGTGTGATTCAGGAGGTGGCACAGTGGATAAAGCATTGGACCTTCAAGCATGAGGTCCTGAGCTCAGTCCCCAGCAACACAAGTGCCAGAGTGATGTCTGGTTCTTTCTCTCTCCTCCTATCTTTCTCATGAATAGATAAATAAAATCTTACAAAGAAAGAAAGGAAGGAAGAAAGGAAGGAAGGAAGGAAGGAAGGAAGGAAGGAAGGAAGGAAGGTAGGTAGGTTTCAGAGAGAGAGAGGAGACACAGTGCCACTACTACACCATTTGTGAAGCTTCCTCTGGTGCCAGACCTAGTGTTCCCATAGAACTGGTAGTTTCTGAAATTAGCAAGTATGTGCTTGATTTGTTCTGCAGCCCCCGTCATAAAAGGTTTTACTCTTTCTGGCCTCTGCTCTTCAATTTTGCCTTAATTGATTTCATATAATCTTTGATGTACTTCTTGTAGGCTTCTTTTGTGAAGCTGATTTCCTGCAAGTGATGATTCATGACAATGTCAACACCAGTGATTACTGTACTTTCGGTGCCTTCGCCCTCGGGGCCCTCAGCGGAGGCATTTCCACCAACGAGCTGCCCTCTGGTCCTGCTAACCATCTTTCCCTCCACCTCCAGCCACAGCCAGTACGCGATCTCCCGGATCTAGTAGATGTCGAAGAACATCTCATCGTGGCTGATGAGGTCCGGGTAGATGATCATGGTGGCGACCGGAGGGAGACTGGCGCCGCTGGCGCTGCTGGCTTGGCAGGAGCCGGGAGCTCGGAGCTAGCACCATGCAGCCGGAGCGGCGCGCGCGGGGGGGGGGGGGGGGGGGGGGGGGGGGGGGGACGGGGGGGGACGGGGACGTGGGGGGGGGACGGGGGGGGGGACGGGGACGTGGGGGGGAGGAGCGGGCAGAAAAGCCATTCTACTCAATTTAAATGACTGCTGAGCTCATGCATTGATTTTCAACTGTTTTCAAGGCACTGGGCACAGATCAACGACCTTTGTTGGTATCTGGTCAACACAAATAGATAAGAGATGGTGAGGGAAAGGAGAGAGACAGGTGTCTTGTCAGCAAGACCTTGAAAATATCTGCTGAGGATTTTTACAATAGCAAATAGATCACTCCACACATCTTCTCCTAAACTTACGCACATGCTCACACACATGTACAACTTCACATTTTGCAGATTTCAAAATAAATAAATTTTGTAGATTTCTACTAGAAAGCCAAGTCTCTTTTTACTTGGAAAGAGAACTGCTTGTACCCAGAAATTATGAATAGGAAGCCCACCCAAGACAAGGCTATAACACAATATGATTACATGCACAAGGCCACTGTAACAGGCCTTGGTGCAAATAACTGTAAATACACTTTGTGGTCCAGGAAAGCTAAGTAAGCCAAATAATAAGCATTCTCTACCAAGTTTTGGGACTCTAGATGAGTCAGCAGAATTACTCATCTTCAAGAGAGAATACACTCCTTCCTGTTGATGATGATAGAGCAAACCATAGAGGCAGGGGGCTAGTCCTCTTCCAAGTCTCTGCTCCCTGCAATAAGAGTCATTACCCAGATAGAATGAAAATAGAAAGGGAGCAGAACCTAGAAAGAATTTCTGCCAGATTAGAGAAGGTGGTACCTGGCCATCATCTTATTTTGGTGTGATTTGTTGTTGTTGGGTTTTTGTTGTTTTTTTTTTTTTTGCCTCCAGGGTTATTGCTAGGACTCAGTGCCAGCACTGAAAATCCACTGCTCCTGGAGGCTATTTTTCCCCCCATTTTTGTTGCCCTTGTTGTTATTATTATTGTTATTGTTGTTATTAATGCCGTTGTTGGCTAGGACAGAGAGAAATGGAGAAAGGAAGGGAAGACAGAAGGGGGAGAGAAAGATAGACATCTGCAGACCTGCTTCACCACCTTTGAAGCGACTTCCCTGTAGGTGGAGAGCCAGGGGCTCAAACCGGGATCCTTACACTGGTCCTTGTGCTTTATGCCACGTGCACTTAACCCGCTGTGCAATCGCCCGACTCCCTGATGTGATTTTTTTTTCACTTACTTTACGATTTATTAGTCAAAGAACCTGTTATTTTTTTTAGTCAAAGAACCTGTTCTTTTTTAACACTTATTAACATGCAATGTAAACTTAAAGTCGTGGTGCAGGATGTGGCACAGTGGATAAAGCATTGGCTTCTCAACCATGCCAGTTCAATCCCTGGCAGCACATGTAACAGAGTGATGCCTGGCTCTTTCTCTCTCTCCACCTATCTTTCTCATGAGTAAATAAATAAATTCTTTAAAAATAAAATAAACTTAATT
This sequence comes from Erinaceus europaeus, assembly GCF_950295315.1. Lineage (NCBI taxonomy): Eukaryota > Metazoa > Chordata > Mammalia > Eulipotyphla > Erinaceidae > Erinaceus > Erinaceus europaeus. The sequence goes on along the minus strand of NC_080168.1, from coordinate 78,289,439 downwards.
TAAAGTCTAAACAGAGTCTTTTGTTATCACTGCTGCCTATAGCCAAACAGATAAGGAAAAGATGACGAAAAAAACAATAAATATTTCATACACATGAAATAAAATAAAAAAACTAATGCCAAGCAACCTAAGGTAAAAGGTGAATATTACATAATGTGTTTTCAGTTACATGCATTGACTTTTTTAAGTCACTGTGGCTTGTTTACCTTCCTTTTTTAAATTTAAGAACATGTACATAATGGTTGACATGTATGAAAAAGAGAAAAAATGGAGAATAATGTGCTTCAAAAAAAAGGAAGGGAACTTACAGTTCCTTTAACTCTTTTTTACAATATTTTTATTATCTTTTATTTATTTCATAGAGATAGCCAGAAATTGAGAGGAAGGGGGAGACAGAAAGGGAGAGAGACAGAGAAACACCAGCAGTCCTGCTTTACCACTTGTGAAGCTTTTCCCCCTGCAGGTGGGAACCGGGGGCCTGAACCCAGGTCCTTGCGCACTGTGTACTCAATCAGGTTGCTCTACCACCCAGCCCCAGATGCTTTAACTCTTTAAGTAAACAGATGGGAAAATGTATCCTGTTTACCATCATCATTCACACAGCATTCAAATGCCACAGTGGAAAACAGTTCTGGCTGATTCTTTCCTGCATGCCAGGCATTATCCTTTGTCATTATATATCTCAACTTTCTCTTTTACTAAACTGGCAGCTCCAGGTAGGCAGGCACCACATGTGCGTGAACCCTCCTGCTCTCTCCTTCATTCATTCTTTTATTCACTATTGAACTCAATTATTTACCGTCTTAGAAACCAAGAGTACTAGTTACAAGAGGAAAAGAAGGAAAGAAAAACAGCACTTCTCAGCATCTGGCAGGCGACAGAATGGGGAGAAGACAAGAAAGAAGCAAATAAATACGCAGCAAAGAATATTAAGAATGACTGAGTCACAGATGCTAGGCTCTCCTCTACACTCCTTATACACTCGGCAGCTAAAATCCCTCTGAATTAGGTAACACTAGCATTTCTATTTAGAGGCAGTGAAAAAAGCTCAGGAGAAGTTTGACCACTAGGCCAAAAGGTGAAAGAGCAAGAGGGAGAGAGATTTGGAGCCATTGTGTTTGCTGTCACACAGCCATCACCACACATCAAGAGACTCGCAGAGGAAAGGGCAGCTCTCAGCAGTTCACAGCTACAGAATAATACATATTTGTTAGGTGAATGAATAAAATAGCACAACACTTCTTAGTTTCCAGTGCGAGCTGTGAATACAGAGTCTGGAGGGCCTTTTAAGGTCTGTGTGAGGCTTTACTATCTTCTTCCTCCACTCACTCTCTAGAACCTGCCTTCTCACTCCATCTTCTGCATTACCCCAAGTGAGCGGCACTTTTAATGAGCTATTTTCCTTCTAGTCAAAAATAATAGTTATAAATATTTGTTCCAGACTTTTCCACTGTCCGGTAAGAATTATCATTCTAGGGCCTGGGAAGTAGATTACCCGGGAGATCACCCACACTACCATGTGCAAACAAGGCTGGAGCCTCCAGCCACCACACAGAAATTCCTGCATGGGAAGCTTCATGAGTGGTGGAGCAGTACAGACCCCTCTCTGTCTCTATTTCTCTGTTCTCTCACCCTCTATCTTAGAGGGGAAAAAAATCTACGGGGAATGAAGGAACTGTGTGCCCATAGCCCCAGATAACACTGGTGGCAAACAATCTTTAAGAGATTCATATTGCTAAAATGAACTTGCCTTTACATCTCCCTGTTCTCCAAACAGCATCTTCTTTCACTCTGCCTCTCTCTCCCTCTCTCTATCTCTGTATGTATCTCTCTTTCCCACAAACTTAAGTCACCAAGAGTTAAGACACTATGTCATAGCACAGGCTGTATGTATCCCAAATTAAAATCACAGAGTTTAAAGGATGTTGCTGTGAACCAGAGGACAGCTCAAGTAATATAAGGGGTTTTGTTTGTTTTTACTACAGTACTACTCAGCTCTGGCTTATGATGGGGCAGGGGGTTGAACCTAGAAACTTTGTGGTGCCTCAGACATGAAAGTCTTTTTGCATAAACACTATGCTATCTCCTGAGCCTAAGGTAAGTGTATAGGATCAGGGAAGCTGCAGTCAGCCAAGCAATCAGAGTGGGACAGTCAGAACCCTCCCAAGAATAAGCAGCAAGTTCCAGGTTGGGTGGGTTCCCTGATGCCCCATGGATCATCAAATACCCAGGCACTGCCTGTAAAGGAGGGACACGGAGCATGCAGGGTGCTAGGCACCTCATCCCCACACTGGCAGACCTCAGAGACAGAGGACAGTTGAGGCGCTCAAAAGAGATGTTCTAGGCTAGTGATAGGAACAGATGTAGGCCCCCAGCACAGATGGAATTAAAACAATGAGAGACCCCTCTTCAAAATAGCTCCCCCTTTGGGGGCACTATAGCTCACAAAACTACTTGGGGCTAGGCAGTGATGCAACCAGTGAAGCACACGTTGCTACGCACAAAGACCCAGGTTCAAACCCAAGCCCTGTCTAGAGGGGGGAAGCTTCACAAGTGGTGATGCAGTGCTGCAGCTGTCTGTCTCTCTCTCTGAGTCTCTCTTTCTCACAAGTGGTGATGCAGTGCTGCAACTGTCTGTCTCTCTCTGCCTCTCTCTCTCTCCCTCTCTCCCTCCCTCTCTCCCTCCCTCCCTCTTTCCCTCCCTCTCTTTGTCTGTTCCCTCTCAATTTCTCTCTATCCTGTAAAAAAATAAAATAAATCTATTTACCAAAGCATTACACACACATGCCATATACTTAAAATCTGTTATTCTGATTCATTGTTTTATTACCTTCATTTTACAAATAAAAAAAAAAAATCACCTCTGATAGGTGACCCAACTAGTATGTAATCTGTGGAACACCACACCCAGTAAACAACTCTGAAGATTTTTAATGTCAGAGCCAGTTACAGGAGGAAAGGGATGGGAGTCAGTGAACAAAGGCACAATAACTGACCACTTGAGCATTTTATTTGGGAAGCACTTTCACATCATGAACAAGGCTAAGGAGCTCCTGACACACAGTGGCACACTTTGAGCAAAACCCACACACAAAGCTAGATAGCACTGCTTCATTTACTGAGATACAATAGACCATGAGTGGAAGGCAGAGTTAGTGGGTGACTATCACTCAAAACTCTATACTTGAGAAGCCAGAAAGGAGTTCATTAGGTAGAACTTGTACCTTAACAAGAAGACCCTGGGTTCAGGACCCAAAACCAATGGGAGCACCATGTGCTATGGGGTCTCTATTCTCCATCTCTCTCTCTCTCTCTCTCTCTCTCTCTCTCTCCCCTGTCCATCTTTCTTTCAACCTACATAAAATATAGAAAGAAACTGGGAGCAGGAAGAACAGTCAGCATCACCATGCATATATAATAACCCAAGTTCATTCCCCAGCACCTAAAGGAAAGAAAGAGGGTGGCTCATGTTACCATTTGTGAGGACCAGAGTTCGAGTCCCAGGCCATCACATGGGAATGCCTGCAAGGTATTCTCACAGCAATGAAGTGGTGCTGCAGTTATTCTCTTTCTCTGTTTCTTTATTCCTCTATCCCTCTCTCTTTTTTTAATTTTTATTATTTATTTTCCCTTTTGTTGCCCTTGTTGTTTTATTGTTGTTGATGCCGTTGTTGGATAGGACAGAGAGAAATGGAGAGAGGAGAGGAAGACAGAGAGGGGGAGAAAAAGACACCTGCAGACCTGCTTCACTGCTTGTGAAGCAACTCCCCTGCAGGTGGGGAGCCGGGGGCTCAAACTGGGATCCTTATGCCACTGGTCCTTTTGCTTCGCACCACGTGCGCTTAACCCGCTTTGCTACCACCCAACCCCCTCTCCTCTGTCTCTTACTATCCATCTTTGAGGCAAGAAAAGGAAAAGAAGATAACTAGAAGTGGTGAAATCATACAGGCACTGGGCCCCAGGGATAACCCTGGTGGGAGAAAATGTTCCACTGTTTGTGAAGCTTCTCTTTTACATGGTGCTCAAACCCATGGTAAAATGAATGCTCTACCAAATGAGTCATCACCTGGGCTCCTCTAATCTCAAGTCTACTAGAACACAATAAAATTCAGGAAGGTTTTGAAAAGTCTAATGAATATCCAGGACAGAGCTATAAAAAATAAAAAGAAATACTGAAGGAGTTTTTATTTATTTGTTTGCTTGTTTGTTTATTCATGAGAAAAATAGGAGAGAGACAGAACCAGGCATCACTCTGGTACATGTGCTGTTGGAGATTGAACTCAGGGCCTCATGCTTGAGAGTCCAATGCTTTATTCACTACACCACCTCCCAGACCACCTGAAGGAGTTCCTCATGAACGGAATGGAGAGCTTCTAGGAATAGAGACTCGATTTAATTAGGTTTCTCTAGTTGTCAGTTCAGTGACCTTGAGTAAATTATTAAAACTGAGTTTCGTTTTCTTTTTGGAGACCATGACCTCTAATTCTCAGGTTAAGGTAAATTATGTGTGTGACTTGTGAAATCACCTCAACTACATGCTGCTTTCTCCAAGGAGTTAGCGAGTTTACATGAATTTGGTATAAAGTACAATATGACAAATTTGCCAAACTAGATTTGGATTTTTTAAATTTATTATTATTGTTGTTATTATTTAGCAGAGCACTACTCAGCTCTGGTTTATGGTGGTACAAGGGATTGAACCTGGGACTTTGGAGCCTCAGACATGAGAGCTTCTTTGCATAATCTTTTTTTTATTGGGGAATTAATGTTTTACATTCAACTGTAAGTACAATAGTTTGTACATGCATAACATTCCCCAGTTTCCCATATAACAACACAACCCCCACTAGGTCCTCTGAATCCTTCTTGGACCTGTATTCTCCCCACCCACCCACCAAAAAAGAGTCTTTTACTTTGGTGTGATGCGCCAATTCCATTTCAGGTTCTACTTCTGTTTTCTTTTCTGATCTTGTTTTTCATCTTCTGAGAGTGAGATCATCCCATATTCATCCTTCTGTTTCTGACTTATTTCACTCAACATGATTTTTTCAAGGTCCATCCAAGATCGGCTGAAAACGATGAAGTCACCATTTTTTACAGCTGAGTAGTATTCCATTGTGTATATATACCACAACTTGCTCAGCCACTCATCTGTTGTTGCACACCTGGGTTGCTTCCAGGTTTTGGCTATTACAAATTGTGCTGCCAAGAATATATGTGTACACAGATCTTTTTGGATGGATATGTTGGGTTCCTTAGGATATATCCCCAGGAGAGGAAATGCAGGATCATAGGGTAGGTCTATTTATAGCCTTCTGAGGGTTCTCCAGACTGTTCTCCACAGAGGTTGGACCAATTGACATTCCCACCAGCAGTGCAGGAGGGTTCCTTTGACCCCACACCCTCTCCAGCATTTGCTGCTGTTACCTTTTCTGATATATGACATTCTCACAGGAGTGAAGTGGTATCTCATTGTTGTCTTTATTTGCATTTCTCTGACAATCAGAGACTTGGAGCATTTTTTCATGTGTTTCTCAGCCTTTTGGATCTCTTCTGTGGTGAATATTCTGTCCATGTCCTCCCCCCATTTTTGGATGGGGTTGTTTGTTGTCCTGTTGTTGAGATCTGCAAGCTCTTTATATATTTTGGTTATTAAACTCTTGTCTGATGCATGGCATGTAAAGATCTTCTCCGATTCTGTGAGGAGTCTCTTGGTTTGGGTGGCGGTTTCTTCTGCTGTGAAGAAGCTTTTTAATTTGATGTAGTCCCATAGGTTTATACTTGCCTTAGTCTTCTTTGTAATTGGATTTGTTTCATTGAAGATGTCTTTAAAATTTATGTGGAAAAGAGTTTTGCCAATATTTTCTTCTAAGTATCTGATAGTTTGTGGTCTAACATCCAAGTCCTTGATCCACCTGGAATTTACTTTTGTATTTGGTGAAATACAGTGGTTCAGTTTCATTCTTCTGCATGTTTCAACCCATTGTTTCCAACACCATTTGTTGAAGAGACTCTGCTTTCCCCATTTAATAGTCTGAGCCCCTTTGGCAAAGATTAGATGTCCATAGGTGTGGAGGTGCATAATCTTTATTTCTCTATCCCTGCACACCAAACTAGATTTGAACTCTAGCCATCTGACTATAAAGCTTTGGCTTTTCTTGGGCTGAAGAGATGGCATAATGATTATACAAAAGACTCTCATGCCTAAGGCTCAGAAGTCCTAGGTTCAATCCCCAGCACCACCATATGTCCAAGATGAGCAGTGCTATGGTCTCTCTCTCTGTTTCTCACTTTCTATCTTTAAGAAAATATGTTTTTAAAAAAAGTTAAAAAAAAAAAAAAAAAAGCTTTGGCTTTTCTCACTGAGGACACTATCATCAGAAAGGACCATATTTTTTCCCTGGAGAAAGTTGAACTCCCATGATTGTATCCTGTATCACTGGGACCACGTGGTATCTCACTCCCAAACTTGTTCAACCACTGCTGTGGCCAGCATACTCCCTTCTCTGTCTGCCCACCCAGGCAGCTGTCTCATGGGCTCTCCTTTCACCCTCTGCACAGCCTCCTTGGCTGCAGCTGCCTCTTTCTTTAGTGTTCATTTAGAATTGTTTCGCCTTTGATCCTACCTTTGCTTTTGTCTTTGCATTGCCAGGAATGAAACAAAACAATTCAGGAAAAAAAAAAAAACAAGACTTAACTTCGCAGGTCTTTACCCATCATCTCCGAATCACACTTCTTCAGCCACCCTTCCTGTTAGCCCCCTTCATCTTTTCTAAAACTGGGCTATTGGTCTAGAAAAGGGATTTTGGAGGAGTTCCTCTTGAACAGAACAGGGTATCTCTAGGGGCAAACACCCTGTTTAGGGTGTCTTGAGATTGAGTTTAAGTGGCTGAGTTGATTCCTAGTAGGTCTTTAACAGCTCTTTCTCCCCAGTTACTAAGAATTCCAACCATAGGGAGTCAGGCAGTAGCGCAGCGGTTTAAGCGCTGGTGGCACAAAGCAAGGACTGGTGTAAGGATCCCAGTTTAAGCCCCCAGCTCCCCACATGCAGTGAAGCAGGTCTGCAGGTGTGTATCTTCCTCTCCCCCTCTCTGTCTTCCCCACCTCTCTCCATTTCTCTCTGTCCTATCCAACAACAATGACAACAATAACTACAACAATAAAATAAGGGCAACAAAAGGGAATAAATAAATATTAAAGAAAAGAATTCCAATTATAGAGGCTTTATTTATTAAATCAGATATTAAGCTTTGTAATTAGGTACTTATCTCATTGAATCCCAAATTAAATTTTATAGTGTGTATCTTAATTGATAGATTAGAAAATAAAGGCTCAAAAATTAGGTGAAGAAACTGGGGCTGACTCTCTCACTTTCTCAGTATGTGTATATCTTTCTGCATCTCTGTTACTAAAAATAAATATATAAACAATACAAACTAAATCTATAATAGCCTACTTTATCCAATTGTATGTCTGTTATATAAAACAAAACTATCCTGTTTTTAGTCTAGGGTTCCATGAATTTTGGAATTCTGGAAGAATTGCACCTATGCAATTGCCATTAAGATCAAGACTCTCTCTACCTTTCCCATCTTCCCTGTGCCTCCCCAGGCAGTCACCACCTCACAGAACTAGTATCCTGTGTGCTGTCATTGCATCTGTCCTGTTATCACTTAAATTTTGTCTGTATTGTATATTGACTCTTTTATGTATGCCATACTTTCCGAGTTTAAGAGTGAACGCTGTGTTCTGTCCACTCAAATTAACAATAAACCTTCCTGCAAGGGGGTCGCTGGCATGAAAATTAAAAAGAGAAGCCCGTCCAGCATTGCTATTCCTTTAAAGGGCAGCTGTGTGGGTGGAGAGCTGGCAGAAATGACCAGGATAAATCAAAGGGTCAGATTCCAGACCTCATCTCACAGTAACTCCTAGTGAAACACAGGCAAGTCACTTCACTGGTCTCTATTTCAGTTTATTTCACTTTTACTTCACTTTTATACTTAGAGGAGTGTGTCTATAATCTCACCAGAATGCATATGAATATAGTGGCCAAGTACTTTTACTATCTCTGTCATAAGGTTTAAGAACAATATAAACCAGACAATTCCCAGTAAAGTTGGACTTAAAATGAGACTTCTAGGAGCTGGCAGTGGTGTACTTGGTTGAGTGCACACTTTACTACATGTAAAGATGCAAGGACCAGGGTTCAAACCCCTGGTCCTCACTTGCAGGAGTGTGTGTGAGGTGAGGGGGGGCATGTAGAGGGAGTAGGTAGGAAGTTTCACAAGCAGCATCTCTCTCTCTCTCTCCCTCTTTACCTTCCACTTCCTTTCAATTTATCTCTGTCCTATCAAATAAAAGCAAAGCAAAGTTTTACTTAAAGGTTTAAAAAAGAATGATGTCGAGGCCGGGTGGTGGTGCACCTGGTTGAGCGCACGTATTACAATGTGCAAACCCCCCGGTCCCCACCTGCAAAGGAAAAGCTTCATGAGTGGTGAAGCAGGGCTGCAGGTGTCTCTCTGTCTCTCTCTCTGTCATCCCTTTCCCTCTTGATTTCTGGCTGTCTCTATCCAATAAATAAAGATAGTAAAAAAATTAAATAAATAAAATAAAATAAAAAAGAATGATGCTACCTTGGAACACACAAAAGGAGTTCCTATAGCAAGGCCCACATAATATAACTAACGTTAAGTTTTTCATTCCAAGGTGATAAAGCTTATCTAACTTAATTGATCGTGAGTATTAGGTCATAGACAAGGCTACCCAGGAGAGAAGGGCTCTATGACACTGACACATGAGGGAATGAACACACTACCACCAAGAAACCATGTTAGAAAGGCCCAGGCTGCCTGATTATGGAAGCACTTAGCTGGGCTGTCTTGTCTCTGTCACTTACTCTCTTTGGAGGCAGACATTAAGGGCTCTATCAGGGCACATTACCTCAGAGCTCCCACTGAGCACATTTCACACTGAGACACCAAGTCTTCATTAACATACTAATTCCAGGGACTGTGGCAGTAGAGGTAGGGGAGCAACAGCAGGTCCACACAGCTGCCAACTGAATTTCACGAAACAGATCAGCTTTAGGCACATTAGCATTCAGAAAGCTATAACATAGCACCCTTTAAAGATATTACATAGATGAAAGAAAGTGTTAATTGTATACTTCTCAAACCCTGGCTGAGTTTATTACAAGACTACAACCATTGGAATGACTGATACAACTGAAATTTACTTTGATTTATCCAGGCTTTCTAAAGACAGATTAGAAAAAAAATAATAATAATTGTCTTAAATTGCATGCACAGATTATCATCCACACTTCCAAGGGAATTGCATATAGAGGCATCTATTTGCCTTCAACTGCACAATCAAATTCCTTTAATAATTAGAACAATTTGCATAAATGTAGAAAAAGCAGTTTATACAGCTATAAACTGTGTGGCCATTTTAGCCAAAATATTGTTGTGCTATCTCATTTTGAAGATTGTAAAGGCAGTGAATTAATGTACCAAAGGATACATTCTGCAAATTAAATGCATTTTTAAAAATGAATCAGTGATTATTACCTAATATGAATGAACGTAAGTAAGCATACATTATAAGGAATACAGCTCAGTGGCAGTGTGTATATCTCACACATATAAGGTCTGGGTTGAGTTCAATCCTGAGCAAATACACAATAACACACACAGATACACACACACACACACACACACACACACCACATATAGGCACTTGTAGTTCAAAAGGAATATTCTAGAAAGTAAACTACTTAGTCTTTTACCCTATAGTTACTCATCCATTTCTCTTTGAAGAAACTAAAACCTACTAAATTCTAAATTCTCTGTAGAATTAGGTTACATATTGGAAAATCTAATAGCAGCCTGGGAGGTGGCCTAGTGGTTTGATTGTAGGATTTGAGTATGTGAAGTCCTGGATTTATTTCCTGGTACAGCATAAGTCAGAACAGTGTTTTACCTTCTTCTCAACCCCTCCCCCCACCTCTCATAAAAGAAATAATTTTTTAAATTTCTATACAAAAATTAAAAATTCAACTATATATTAACAATTTTTAAATAACTGACACCTTAGATAATTTTTACAACTAACAATTGGAAATTGCTTTAAAACACAGTTCTGGAAGTTGAAAAATAAGAACAGAAGGAAAAACACAAAGGAGAACTTAGACTGGAACTGGTATATTGCACCAAAGTAAAAGATTCGGGGGGGCGGGGATCATGTCATGGAACATAATAGCAGAGAAGGACCTAAAGGGGGTTGAACTGTTATGTGGAAAACTGAGAAACGTTATACATGTACAAACTACTGTATTTTACTGTTGATTATAAACCATTAACACCGCCCCAATAAAGAAAAAGAAAAAAGACACATCACTTCTGATCACATCTTGGTGATCTAAACAAATCACATGACCATGCCAACTTCCAGAAGGTTTGGGGAAGTGAAATCCAACTACATACCCAAGAGGGTCAAATAAATGAACTTCTGTTCCTGGGCTTTGTGCCTTAACAATTCCACCTCTCCTAATGAATTTTCTTCTTTTTCTTTCTTTTTTTTTTTTTAAATACAGGAAGTGAAAAGCTGAGAGAGAAAAAGGGAGAAAGAGTTAGAGAGAAAGAGAGACACCACAACCCTGTTTCACCACTCATAATGCGCTCCTGTATTTTAGCCATGGGCTTGAACATGGGCACTCACACATGACAGTGAGTACTCTACTGGATAAATCATCTCCTGGCAAACCCCTTCCCCATCCATTTTATTTTATTTTATTTTATTTTATTTTATTTTATTTTATAAAGTAGTTATGTGTCTGACAGTGGTACACCTACTTGAGTGCACTTGTTACCAAGCTCAAGAAACTGTGTTCAGGGTCAGGTGGTTACGCAGAGGGTTAAACACAGGTGGCGCAAAGTGCAAGGACCAGTGTAAGGATCTCGGTTCTAGCCCTCGGCTCCCCACCTGCAGGGGAGTCGCTTTATAGGCAGTGAAGCAGGTCTGCAGGTGTCTGTCTTTCTCTCTCCCTCTCTGTCTTCCCCTTCTCTCTCCATTTCTCTCTGTCCTATCCAACAATGGCAACAACAATAACAACAATAAACAACAAGGACAACAAAAGAGAAAAAATACCCTCCAGGAGCAGTGGATTCATAGTGATGGCACCAAGCCCCAGCAATAACCCTGGAGGCAAAAAAAAAAAAGAAACTGTGTTCAAACCCCTGGTCCCCACCTACATAGGGGAAATTTCACTAACAGTGAAGCAGTACTGCAGGGGTCTCACTCTCCCTATCTCCTCCTTCTCTCTCAATTTATGTCTCCATCCTCAATAAATAAATTATAAGAAATGAACATTAACAAAAAACTGTTGCCGGGGAGTCGGGCTGTAGCGCAACGGGTTAAGCGCCGGTGGCGCAAAGCACAAGGACCGGCATAAGGATCCCGGTTCGAACCCCGGCTCCCCACCTTCAGGGGAGTCGCTTCACAGGCGGTGAAGCCGGTCTGCAGGTGTCTTTCTCTCCTCCTCTCTATCTTCCCCTCCTCTCTCCATTTCTCTCTGTCCTATCCAACAACGACAACATCAATAATAACTACAATAATAAAACAACAAGGGCAACAAAAGGGAATAAATAAATAAAATAAATATTAAAAAAAACATACCATAGTTCATTTAAAAAAAAAAACTGTTGCCTAAGAGCCAACTTAAAAAAAAAAAACTCAGTTCTGGGTGAGCACTGACACACACACACACACACACACACACACACACACACACTACCATGACCAAGGACCATGTTCAAAGCCATAATCCCCACTGCAAGTGGGGGAGCTTCACAAGCAGTGAAATAAACACTTCTGGGATCTCTCTCTCTCCCCCTTCTCTCCCCCCTCCTCTCAATGCTTCACTGACTCATCAAATAAAAGAAAAAGAATCTGGGGGAAAGAGCTTAATGGTTGTGCAAAGAGACTCTCTCTTATGCCTGAGGCTCCACAGTCCTAGGTTTAGTCCTCTGCACCACCAGAAGCCAGAGCTGAGCAGTCCTCTGGCAAGAATAAATAAATAATAAAAGTTTTAAAAGAAAGAAAGAAAGAAAGAAGGAAGGAAGGAAGGAAGGAAGGAAGGAAGGAAAGAAGGGAGGAAGGGAGGGAGGAAGGGGGAAGGAAGGAAGAAAAGAAAAGAGAAAAAAGAAAAGAAAAGAAAAAAGAAAGAAAAGAAAAGAAAAGAAAAGGAAAGGAAAGAAAAGAAAAGGAAAGAAAAGAAAAGAAAAGAAAAGAAAAGAAAGTCACCAGGAGTGGTAGATTCATTGTGTAACCACTGAGCCCCAGAAATAACCTTGGCAACAATATAAGTAAACAGACAAATAAACAGTTCATAGCAAAACAAGTGAAGATTAGAATTAGAACTCCAGGTGTACATACCTGGATCCCCCATATCTACTTTTAGGTTAGGGAGAAAAGTAACATTAACCTGAAATTGGGGTCCTGGCATTTGTTCCTCAATTCAGGAGCATAGGCATCTGCTCCTCAATTTCTGAGTCACCCAAAGGTATGCCCATCAAGAGGCTCTTGTTAATCACTCCTCCAGCTCTGAATAGTGGTGACACTGTCGTGCTGTGTGGCAAGGCCACCAGCAATTCTTCAACAAAAGTCCAGGTTCCAGTTCTGTCTCTATGTCCACTGGCTCTAAAATGTGACCTGCCATGTTTCCTTAACAACAAGGGCACTTTAAGTCTTGCAAAGTAGCTAGCTGTGAAGAATGAATAAGGAAATGTGCTGAAGAACCCTATCCCCAAAAGAAGCCCCTTCTGGTTTCCCCATCAGAAACATTAAATAATACTGTACCTATCACAAGACTGTTAAGTAAATGATTTCTGATCCAAGTTCAAAAAGAAAGCCAGATACCAGGAACCAGTGAGAATAGAAGATACAACATAGACATTTAAACATTTGCTCTTAAGCCTCTGCCTATCTAAACATTCTCTCACTTCATTTTTATGGGGGGGGCATTCGCTAGCATTTTTATTTTTTATTATTCTTTTTTATTGAGGGGTTAATGGTTTATAGTAAATACATTTCTTGGTACATGTGTAAACTGTCTCAGTTTTTCTGCAAAACACACTCACCACCAGCCTGGGTCCTCCTCCTCCTCCATCGCTCACTTCTTACTGAACATCTACCTATTGTCAGAGTAAAGCAAGCACCCTCCCAGATACAGCAACCATCATAAATGTTAATTTTTACAATTCCTTTTAAAGTTTGGGCTTTTTTGTTTTATTGATTTACTTAGCTGGTAGAGACACAGAGAAATTGAGAGCAGGAGGAAGAGAGAGAGGGAGAGAGAAAGAAATGAGCAGCTTCACCTCTTTTGTGATGCTGGCCCCCTGCAGGTGGGGACCAGGTCCTTGTACCTGGTAATGTCTGCATTCAACTGGGTGTGCCAATGCCTGGCCAAAAAATCCACAATTTATTTTTCTTACTGAAAGCAGACAAAAGGTGAATAATAGAGTTATTTTAACCTGGAAAGGCTCTTATCATCATCATCAACAACAACAACATCACCATTTTGCCCTTTTGTTTTGGTTGTATTGGTGCCAGAGCTTCATGCATAATTCCACAACTCCTGGTGGTCTCATATTTTTCCTTTTTAGTTCAGAAAGAGAAAGACCACAAGCACTGCTCTGCTGTGTGCAAAGCTTTCCTTGGTGTTGTGCTTGGTGCTCCCATATGGCACCAAAGGGCTCAAACTATGGTTTTCCTGCCCAGTAAAGAGTGCACTCTAGGGAGTCAGGTGGTAGCACAGCGGGTTAAGTGCGGGTGGTGCAAAGCACAAAGATCAGCATAAGGATCCCGGTTTGAGCCCCAGCTCCCCATCTGCAGGGGGTCACTTCACAAGTGGTAAAGCAGGTCTGCAGGTACCTGTCTTTCTCTCCCCCTCTCTGTTTTCCCCTCCTCTCTCCATTTCTCTCTGTCCTATCCAACAACGACATCAATAACAACAACAATAATAACTACAACAATAAAACAACAAGGGCAAAAAAAGGGAATAAATAAATATTTTTTAAAAAATTTTTTAAGAGTGCACTGTATTGGGTATGTTATTTCCCAGCCCCTGGAAAGAGTTGTAAATCTATGCCAGAACTCTGGCAGGAGGCAGAATGTTGCATGCCAAGCCCGCCCTTCTCTGAGATCCCATCCCTCCTTCTGCCCCACCCCTCCTATAAGGCTAAAAACAGACACTGGTCCCCAGCAACCTTGGCCTATATACAAAACATGGTCCTAGAATAGGTTTCCAGTTCTCCACTGGGAATCCTCAACTTAGTCTACTCTATCAGCCTCTCTCCCCATAAGGATTTTTTCTTAAATTAAATCAAAGCCTAAATGCACTATTATATTGAAGATTGAATGGAAATAAAACAAGAAAAGCCAGTTAGACACAATTCTGACCCAACTATTTACTAGTAACATAAGCAAAGGAAAAGCATTCTAGTCTAGGTTTCCCCACATGCAATTTTGCTCTGATATATAGAGGTGAGATAACAAATACCACTTAACTCTACCATCTTCCACAGATTATCAAAATAATATTTTTGAAGTATGTATTCATTCAAGAATTCTAGATGACTTTAATGTCATAATCATTCAAATAATGTGACTTAGTCTCTATGTGCCTTATAAAACTGGGCCTCTTTCCTTTTTTCCTTTTTTAAAATTGTATGTATTTTTATTTATCTGCTTATTTTGCCACCAGGGTTATCACTAGGGTTCAGTTGCTTATATTACTCTACTGTTCCTGGTGGTCTTTTTTTTTCTTTCCTCTGAGAGACAGAGAGAGAAAGGTGGGGGAAGAAGGATAGAGAGAAAGAGGAAAGATACCACAGCATTGCTCCACCTCATGAAGCCCCTCCCCACACACACCACCCAGGTGATCCCATGTGGTAACCCAGGGCTTGAACCCAGGTCCTCATGCATGGTAATGTGTGTGCTCTATCAGGTGAGCCACTTGCATGTCCCTGAACCACTTTTCTAAAGATGATGGAGTCTAGGGCCTAGAAGGTGGCTCAGCAGTAGAGTTCCTGGGTTCAATCCCCAAAACTACTTGAAAGCAACACAGACAAAACAAATAGAACTCCATGGGGGTGGTGTAACAGTGTTTTGGTGTTTCTCTCTCCTCTTCCTCTCTCTCTCTCCCTCTCCCTCTCCCTCTCCCTCTCCCTCTCCCTCTCCCTCTCTCTCTCTCTTCTAAAAAGTAAGACAAAGGGTTGGGAGGAAAGCATAATAGTTATATAAAAAGACTTGCATGCCTGAGACTTGTAGGTCCCAGGTTCAGTCCCCAGCACCACCATAAGCCAGAGCTGAGCAGTGTTCTGGCAAAAAATAATTAATTAGTCAAAATAAAATGATTAAACTTGTTTGGGGGGCAAGCAGTGGTGCGCCCAGTAGAGCACACACATTATTATGCACAAGGATCTGGGGTTCAAAAGTCTGTGATCCCTACCTGCAAGAGGGGAAAGCTTCACAATGGTGAAGCTGTGTTGTAGGTGTCTCTCTTTCTCTCTCCCTCTCTACCTTCCTCTGTCTCTCATCTCTATCCAAAAAACAGTCAAGTGTTTCTAGAAATCATCATGTTTCTTTTGTTTCTTTTTTTTTTTTTTGCCTCCAGGGTTATCATTGGGTTTCAGTGCCTGCACTATGAGTCCACTGCTCCTGGAGGCCATCTTTCTTCCTTCCATTGATGTTGTTGTTGCTGCTGCTGTTATTGTTGTTGCTACTGTTGGATAGAATAGAAAGAAATTGAGAGAGGAGGAAAGACAGAAAGTGGGAGAGAAAGATAGACACCTGCAGACCCGCTTCACCACTTGTGAAGCTACCCCCTGCAGGTGGGAAGCCGGGGGCTCAAATGGGATCCTTATGCCATTCCTTGAGTTTATGTGTTATGTGCGCTTAACCCAGTGTGCTACTGCTGGGCCCCATCCATCCCGTTTCTTACATATAACAGGTGCTCAAAAAATGTTGATGAGTTTTACTTCACATGTTTACTTTTCAAGTAATATTTGGTGTAGTCAAAAGCCTACTTATGTGGAAGGCTTCATTACAACCCACTTAATCTCTGGCTGTAAGACTGCTTATCACACATTTGCAAATGGTGATGAGAAGCAGCCTCAGCATGGTTTTACTAGAGCTGAAAATGAAGACTGACTCTAGCGTCCCACCAACCACCAAAAAGGAGACTGTGAAGCTATGAGAGCACGATGGAGGTGGCACAGAACAGCCAGAGGTACCCAGTTGTAGCTCTAAATATGGTTCCTTCCCCCATTCAGATCCGCACAGGCAGTAACATTTATTGAGTCTTTATAAGGGTCTAGGCTGGAGCAGTATGAGAAGCCCTGCAGGATCCTGGGAGTGAGGTAGGGCAGGACCGCCTTATCCTGGCACAAAATAAGCTGGCCAGCTATACTGGTTACTTCAAGGGTGAGGGAGTATGAGGGTGACCTACATCCCCTTAAATTCATGTTGAAATTCTGTCCACAGACCTCTGAATGTGCCTGTATTTGGAGAACTGGTGTTTAAGTGGTTATGAGAGTCAAGTAACATCTTAGCTGTCACTAACTGCTTCAGACTGGCATCATTAGAAGAAAGGTGCATCGTCAGTCACAGAAAGACATTAGAGATGCTAGTATGCAAAGATGAAGCTGAGGAAGACACAGAGGAGGTAGCCCTCTGCATGCCAGAGAGAGAGGCCTAGGGAGAAACAGACCCTACTGCCACCTTGACCTCGCCTCTTGGCCTCCGCTACGGTGGCCAAGAGGCGAGGGTTTACAAATAAACCCGTCACTCAAACCCCCCAGGCCGTACTGTTTTGTCATAGCCATTTTTCTTTTTTTTTTTTTTACTTCAGAATTATATGTTATTCATTCATTTTAATTTCTTTGTTGGGGGATTAATGGTTTACAGTCAATATTAAAATACAGTAGTTTGTACATACATAACATTTCTCAATTTTCCACATTATAATTCAAAACCCACTAGGTCCTCCTCTGCCATCCTGTTCCAGGACCTGAACTCTCCCCTCCTCCCAAGTCTTTTACTTTGGTGCAATACACCAAATCCAGTCTAAGTTCTGCTTATTGTTTTCCCTTATGTTCTTGTTTTTCAACTTTTGTTTATGAGTGAGATCATCCCATATTCGTCCTTCTCTTTCTGACTTATCTCACTTAACATGACTCCTTCAAGCTGCATCCCAGATGAAGTAAAGAAGGCGAAATCACCACTTTTAATAGCTGAATGGAATACTTTCCATTGTGTATATAAACCACAACTTTCTCAGCCATTCATCTGCTGTTGGACACCTGGGTTGCCTCCAGGAGTCATAGCCATTTGAGCCAACTACCAGTATTGATGCTGTAGAGTAAAAAGGTTCTATATGGGGGTCAGGTGGTAGGTAGCACAGCAGGTTGAGCAAACATGGCGCAGAGCGCAACGACTGACATAAGGATCCCAGTTCGAGTCCCCGGCTCTCCACCTGCAGGGGAGTCGCTTCACAGGTAGTGAAGCAGATCTGCAAGTGTTTATCTTTCTCTTCCCCTCTGCCTCCCCTCCTCTCTCTATTTCTCTCTGTCCTATCCAACAATGACATCAACAACAATAATAATAACCACAACAAGGTTAAAACAACAGGGGCAACAAAAGGAGAAAAAATAGCCACCAGGAGCAGTGGATTCATGGTACAGGCACTGAGCCCCAGCAATAACCCTGGAGGCAAAAAAAAAAAAAAAAAGGTTCTATGTCTGGTCAGTGGAGTCAGGCAGTGATGAATTTGATAGAGCACCCACGTTACCATGTGTAAGGACCCTGCCTCCATGCCCCAAGAGGGAAACTTCCATTATTGGTGAAGCAGTGCTGTGTGTCTCTCTTTCTCTCTCCCTATTTTCCCTTCCTTCTTGATTTCTTTCTCAATAAATAACTAGACAAACATTGAGAAAAGAGTCAGCCTGGAAAAAATGGCAGCACACCAGCAAAATATGCATACGGAATGGATGGCATCCTGGTAGATCCAAAGTACTGGGTAGAAAGTGTAGACAAGTGGTCCAGGAGGTGGCAGAGCAATAAAACTTTGGACTCTCAAGCATGAGGTCCCGAGTTCAATCCCCGGCAGCGTATGTGCCAGAGTCATGTCTGGTTCTTTCTCATAAATAAATAAATATTTAAAAGAGAGAGAGAGAGAAGAAATTGTACACAAAGAGTGGCTCATGGCCAGGAAAGAGGAGAAAGAACAGTCAACAGCCTTACCTGCCTCTGTGATCAAGCAGGGAGGGCACATGCACAAAAAGGAGGAAAAACCTGCCAAGCCACACCCCACAGACCAGTTAAGGAGGAAAGAATTCAAATATGGGGGAAGTACCAACGGAGGAAGGTAATAATTAACAAACAAACACAAACACACACACACACACACACACAATACCATAAGGAAATAAGACAAAGGTGCCTTAAGGCTGTGTATGAGTCAACTTTCAGATCTGCGAGGACGACGGGGGACACAGGGAAAAGGGGCAGCACTGGACAAAGTCAGAGAGGAGTAAGTAGAGCCTACCAGGGGAGTAAGGGAAATGGCCTGAAAAGGCCCAAAGGAAGGCCAAGCCAGGCAGGCAGTGTGCTAAGGATGCTGCTTAGGGACTGTCACCAGGGACTACAGAGAGAAAGTGAATCACATCAGAGCAAAACTGACAGAACCAGGCCAGATGCAAGGATGCTACTCCTAGTGCTGCTCAGCTTCAACATTGAAAGTATCCAACAGAGTGGGAGAGACAGCAAGATGGTCATGCAAAGGCTTTCCTGACTGAATTTCTGAAATCCCTGGTTCAATCCCCTATACCACCATAAGCCAAAGATGAGGAATGCTCTGGCAAATATATCTATCAAGAATATGAATATGAGGGAGCACCTAATGTAGCAAGATCACATCCTGCACCTCAGGGGTCAGCTGTAAAAAGCAAAACCGCTTCCTGAATATTTGGGGAGAACCAGTGAAGAGGAAAACCAAGAATCAATGACTAAGAGAACCTTTAACCCTGTCTGATCTCACATAATCTTAGGTACCCCTGGTAGCAAATAAACTGAGGAAACACAACCAAAGGAAAAAACACAAACCTCAAGGAAGCTTCCAAATGGTATAGCCGGACCCAGGTGAGTTAGAAAGACCCTTGAGGAGTTTTAGGTACAGTCATCGCAAACTGGCTCAGTGTCAGCTTCATAACATATGAGCAGGAGCCAGGAGGTAGCGCAGCAGGTTAAGCACAGGTGGTGCAAAGCGTGAGGACTGGTGTAAGGATCCCGGTTCGAGCCCCCAGCTCCCCATCTGCAGGTGAGTCGCTTCACAAGCGGTGAAGCAGGTCTGCAGGTGTCTATCTTTCTCTCCCCCTCTCTGTCTTCCCCTCCTCTCTCCATTTCTCTCTGTCCTAGCCAACAACGGCATCAATAATAACTACAACAATAAAACAACAAGGGCGACAAAAGGGAATAAACAAATATTTAAAAAAACATATGAGCAATAATTCCTCATAGATAAATATATGTGTTTCTGTCACAAAAATCAAACATTGTTTCCAAATTCAAACACTGATTTTTCTCTGCTTTTTCTCCACCTATATGACAAGTGATGGGAAAAATGGTCAGCACAAACCACAAACACATACAGTAATCTGACTATAGAGGCACTTCGCTTCTACTACATGGCAGGAATAAGTAAGAGAAGCCACATTCTCATAGTTTGTACACTTTCTGTGCATGTAAACAGCTCCACTTTATTTTTTAATTACTTTGTGGGAACAGATGGTTTCCAAATGTACGATTTCTTACTACAGTACATAGGAACAAGACTACTGAACTCTTAAATTAAAAATGAAGAAAACAAGGGCATGTTTAAAGGATGCATCTCAACTGCTAGAGCAAGTCTGTCTAAACTAAGACTTGCTGGAAATTCTGAAATGTCTTTTCCTTCATGCTTTTTTACATTGCTGGTGGTGGTGTTAAGGCACATCACACACACAGCCTTTCTGAAATAGAGCAACTCAGGCCAAAAAAAAAAAAAGGGCACAGGAGATAGTTCACCTGGTAGAAATCACACTTTACCATGCACAAGGACATGAGTTCAAGTCCCCAGCCACAAGGGAGCACTACACAAAGGGGAAGTTTCATGAACAGTATTCTGCTATGGTGTCTCTCTTCTAGCTCTGTCTCTCTCTCCTTTTCTCTCTTTCTCCTTGATTGCTCATTTTCTATCTAGAAAATTAATAACAGAGGCGGGGCTACGAGCAGCAGCAGATCTGTTTCTCTCCTTTCCTCTCCCGGGTCAACTACGAATACCAATGGAAACTACCTGGGACCAAAACAAGACAGGACTAGAACGACTTCAGGAACCCACCAAGTAACCGGTGAGTGCAAACACATGTGGCTGGTGGACAGAGGAGCCTAGGGAGAGATTAAGTGGGTGGTAACAGTACAGCTGTTTATCAGAGACACCACCTCCAGTCTGTTCCACCAACAAGAGGACTCCCCTGAGACTCACCAAGTGCAACTCTGAGTCTCCACTGCTACTGCCCTCAGAATCTGGAGCAGCGGCAGGGAGGGACACCAGGAGACAGAGATCTAACCAGGAAACTCAGGAGAAGACCTATACCTCCTTGGCACAGCAGTGGGGCTGTGAAAGTCTCTTTGCATAACCACTGGATTATCTCTGCCACACCCTGCTTTATCTGTTGGTCAGGAGTCAGTGATTAAGCTAAGAAGCCTACTTATAGTTTAAAAGCCCTCAGGCTCCCACAACCTAGAGGGAAGAAAAAGCACAAAAGAGGCTTTTAAGCCACTGAGCTCCAAATCAGGGATTAAAATACTACTGAAACAACTGTTAACTTCCACCACTGTGAACCCTTTCTTTAATTAATTTACTTAGACACAAGTCAATCCAAATAGTGATCAGTAATCTGAAAAGTACTGAGAGAGGGAACTCATAACATAATATATAAAATGGTTAAACCAACAAGAAGAAATACTGGAGAAATGAACCAGGACAAGAGTCAATCTAAAAGCCCCCCAAAGGTTGAAGCACAAAATAATGAGGTCAACATCCAAACACTAGCTAAGGAAATAATCACAGGAGTGAGTAAAGAGTTTGAAAGAATTGTAATCAGAAATACAGGAACAACAAATGAGACTCTGGAAGAAAACACTAATTATCTCAAGGTAGAGAGCTGAAAGCTGAAATAGCTGAGCTAAGAACACAACTAGCTGAACAAGCTAAAACAGTATCAGAACAGGGTAACAAAATAGATGAACTCTAGAAAACAGTAGAGGGCAGAGAGAATAGAATCAATGAGGCTGAAGACAGAATTAGCAAGATTGAGGAAGAAATAGAGACAACAAAAAGGAAATAAGAGATCTCAAAAAGACAGTTAGAGATACTGAAAACATGTCAGAGACCTATGGATGACTTCAAAAGAAACAATATACATATTATTGGCTTACCAGAGGAAGAAAGAGAGGGAGAGGAAGAAAGCATTCTTCAGGCCATAATAACTGAAAACTTCTCATCTAGACAACATCAAAGACATAAAGATTCAAGAAGCCCAGAGGGTCCCAAACAGAATTGACCCAGACTTAAAGACACCAAGACACATCATATTTAGAATGGAAAGGAATAAGGATAAAGAAAGGATCCTGAAGGCTGCAAGAGAAAAACAAAGAGTCACCTACAGAGGAAAACCCATAAGATTAGCAGCAGACTTCTCCACACAAACACTACAGGCCGGAACAGAATGGCAAGATATCTATCTAGTGCTCAATGAGAAAGGCTTTCAACCAAGAATACTGTATCCCACTAGACTATCACTCAGACTATAGATGGAGGCATAAAAACCTTCTCAGAAAAGCAACAGTTGAAGGAATCAACTATCACCAAGCCTGCCCTGAAAGAAGTTCTGAAAGGTCTCCTATAAACAGTCAGACCACCATAAATAGGCCATATATCAGAAGAATCTAAAACTCTACAAGAATGGCGTTAAAATATCTTCAATCTTTGATATCAATAAATGCCAATGGCTTGAGTTCACCTATTAAAAGACACAAAGTAGGGAGTCAGGCAGTAGTGCAGTGGGTTAAGTGCACGTGGCACAAAGCACAAGGACCAACATAAGGATCCCGGTTTGAGCCCCCAGCTCCCCACCTGCAGGGGAGTCGCTTCACAGGTGGTGAAAACAGGTCTGCAGGTGTCTATCTTTCTCTCCCTGTCTCTGTTTTCCCCTCCGCTCTCCATTTCTCTCTGTCCTATCCAACAATAACGGCAACAATAACAACAATAATAACTACAAAAACAATGATAAACAACAAGGGCAACAAAAGGGAATAAATAAATATAAAAAAAGAAAAAAATTTAAAGAAAAACTTAAAAAAAAAGACACAGAGTAGGAAGATGGATCAGAAAACACAACCCAACAATATGCTGTCTACAAGAAACCCACCTAACTCAACAAGACAAACACAGACTTAAAGTGAAAGGATGGAAAACTATCATACAAGCCAATGGCCCACAAAAAAGGGCAGGAACAGCTATTCTCATATCTGACACGATAGACTTTATAATAGATAAGATTTAAAAAGATAGGAATGGACACTACTTAATGCTCAGAGGATCAGTCAACCAAGAGGACTTAACAATTATAAACAT
Organism: Erinaceus europaeus; assembly: GCF_950295315.1. Taxonomy (NCBI): domain Eukaryota; kingdom Metazoa; phylum Chordata; class Mammalia; order Eulipotyphla; family Erinaceidae; genus Erinaceus; species Erinaceus europaeus. The sequence continues at coordinate 78,266,704 of NC_080168.1, read as the reverse complement.
CTATGCACCCAATGAGAAGCCATCTAAATACATCAAACGTCTACTGAAAGAGCTGCAGCAATATATTAACAGCAACACAGTCATAGTAGGGGACGTCCAAACCCCACTCTCTCAACTTGACAGATCATCCAGGCAGAAAATCAATAAAGACATAAGGGAGCTAAATGAAGAGATAGGTAAACTAGAACTATTGGACATTATCACAGTCATTCATCCCAAGAAACTGGAATACTCATTTTACTCAAGTCTACATGGGTCATTCTCAAGGATAGACCATATGTTAGGCCACAAAGACAGCATCAGCCTATTCAAGAGCATTGAAATCATCCCAAGCATCTTCTCAGACCACAGTGGAATTAAACTAACACTTAACAATCAACAAAAGATTAGTAATAGTCCCAAAAGTAGAAACTCAACAGTACATTTCTTAACAACTTCTGGGTCAAAGAGGAAATGAAGGAAGAAATCAAAATGTTTCAGGAGTTCAATGAAAATGAAGACACAAGCTATCAAAATATTTGGGACACAGCTAAGGCAGTACTGAGAAGGAAGTTCACAGCAATACAAGCACACATTAGGAAACAAGAAAAAGCACAAATAAACAGCCTGACTGCACATCTTAAAGACCTAGAAGAAGAACAAAGGAAGCCTAAAGCAACTGGAAGGACAGAAATGACTAAAGTTAGGGTAGAAATCAATAACATTGAAAATAAAAGCATACAAGAGATCAACGAAAGTAAATGTTGGTTCTTCGAAACAGTGAACAAAATCACCAAACCTTTAGCCAGACACACAAATCAAAAAAAGGAGAAGACCCAAATAAATCGGACACTAAATGAAAGAGGAGATATCACAACAGACACCACAGAAATTCAACATATCATGCGAGGCTTCTATGAACAACTATATGCCACCAAGCTAGAGAACCTGGAAGAAATGGACAATTTCCAATACCTACGAACTTCCAAAACTAAGTAAAGAGGAACTAGATAACATGAACAGGCCCATCACAGCTAATGAAATTGAAACAGTTATCAAAAACCTTCCCAAAAATAAAAGGCCTAGACCAAATGGTTTTACAAATGACTTTTACAAAAACTTCAAAGAAGAACTAATACCTCTACTTTTAAAAGTCTTCCAGAAGATTGAAGACACTGGAATACTCTCTTCCAGCTTCTATGAAACCAACATCACTCTGATACCAAAAGCTGACAGGGACAGAACAAAAAAAGAAAATTACAGACCAGTATCTCTGATGAACATAGATGCATGCAAAAATATTGAAGAAAATTCTAGCCAACCGGATACAGCAGTATATTAAAAAGACTGTTCATCATGACCAAGTGGGGTTTATCCCAGGCATGTAAGGTTGGTTTAAACATGTTAAGTCAATCAATGTGATCCACCACATCAACAAAAGCAAAAACAAAAACCACATGGTCATATCAATAGATGCAGAGAAAACCTTTGACAAAATACAACATCCCTTTATGATGAAAATACTACAAAAAATGGGAATAGATGGAAAATTCCTAAAGACAATGGAGTCTATATATAGCAAACCTACAGCCAACATCATACTCAGTGGTGAAAAACTGGAAGCATTTCCACTCAAAACAGGTACTAGACAGGGCTGCCCACTATCACCATTACTATTCAACATAGTGTTGGAAGTTCTTGCCATAGCAATCAGGCAGGAGCAAGGAATTAAAGGAATACAGATTGGAAGAGAAGAAGTCAAACTCTCCCTATTTGCAGATGACATGACAGTATACATAGAAAATCCTAAGGAATCCAGCAAGAAGCTTTTGGATATCATCAGGCAATACAGTAAGGTGTCAGGCTACAAAATTAACATTCAAAAGTCAGTGGCATTCCTCTATGCAAACACTAAGTTAGAAGAAATTGAAATTCAGAAATCAATTCCTTTTACTATAGCAACAAAAACAATAAAAATATCTAGGAGTAAACCTAACCAAAAAAATGAAAGACTTGTATACTGAAAATTATGAGTCACTACTCAAGGAAATTGAAAAAGACACAAAAAGTGGAAAGATATTCCATGTTCATGGTTGGAAGAATTAACATCATCAAAATGAATATACTACCCAGAGCCATAAACAAGTTTAATGCTATCCCCATCAAGATCCCAAGCACATTTTTTAGGAGAATAGAACAAATGCTACAAATGTTTATCTGGAACCAGAAAGACCTAGAATTGCCAAAGCAATCTTGAGAAGGAAGAACAGAACCGGAGGCATCACACTCCCAGATCTCAAATTGTATTATAGGACCATTGTCATCAAAACTGCTTGGTACTGGAACAAGTATAGATATACTGCCCAGTGGAATAGAATTGAGAGCCCAGAAGTGAGCCCCCACACCTATGGACATCTAATCTTTGACAAAGGTGCCCAGACTGTTAAATGGGGAAAGCAGAGTCTCTTCAACATATGGTGTTAGAAAAAATGGGTTGAAACATGCAGAAGAATGAAACTGAACCACTATATTTCACCAAATACAAAAGTAAATTCCAAGTGGATCAAGGACTTGAATGTTAAACCACAAACTAACAGATACTTAGAGGAAAATATTGGCAAAACTCTTTTCCACATAAATTTTAAAGACATCTTCAATGAAACAAATCCAATTACAAAGAAGACTGAGGAATAAACCTATGGGACTACACCAAATCAAAAAGCTTCTTCACAGCTAAAGAAACTACTACCCAAGCCAAGAGACCCCTCACAGAATGGGAGAAGATCTTTCCATGCTATACATCAGACAAGAGGCTAATAACCAGAATATATAAAGAACTTGCAGATCTCAAAAACAGGACAACAAACAACCCCATCCAAAAATGGGGGGAGGACATGGACAGAATATTCACCACAGAAGAGATCCAAAAGGCCGAGAAACACATGAAAAAATGCTCCAAGTCTCTGATTGTCAGAGAAATGCAAATAAAGACAACAATGAGATACCACTTCACTCCTGTGAGAATGTCATACATCAGAAAAGGAAACAGCAGCAAATGCTGGAGAGGGTGTGGGGTCAAAGGAACCCTCCTACACTGCTGGTGGGAATGTCAATTAGTCCAACCTCTGTGGAGAACAGTCTGGAGAACTCTCAGAAGGCTAGAAATGGACCTACCCTATGATCCTGCCGTTCCTCTCCTGGAGATATATCCTAAGGAACCCAACACACCCATCCAAAAAGATATGTGTATACATATGTTCTTGACAGCACAATTTGTAATAGCCAAAACCTGGAAGCAACCCAGGTGTCCAACAACAGATGAGTGGCTGAGCAAGTTGTGGTCTATATACAATGGAATACTACTTAGCTGTAAAAAATGGTGACTTCACCATTTTCAGCCGATCTTGGATGGACCTTGAAAAAATCATGTTAAGTGAAAAAGTCAGAAACAGAAGGATGAATATGGGATGATCTCACTTTCAGGCAGAAGTTGAAAAAAAAGATCAGAAAAGAAAGCAGAAGTAGAACCTGAACTGGAATTGGGGTATTCCAACAAAGTAGAAGAGTCTGGGGTGGGGGTGGGGGGAGAGAATACAGGTCCAAGAAGGATGCCAGAGGACTTAGAGGGAGTTGTATTGTTACATGGAAAACTGGGATATGTTATGCATGTACAAACTATTGTATTTACTGTTGAATGTAAAACATTAATTCCCCAACAAAAAATTAAAAAATAATAAAATAAAAAGAAAAGTAATAATGAGTTTTCCACGAGTGGAGAAATCATGTAGGCAGGAAGCCCTGGTGATAACACTGGTGGCAAAAAGAGAAAAGCATAGTGACAGTGACAGAAGTTTAGGCTTCCTACAAATTGTATACAAATAAAGGCATCCTCTATGATTTGTGTCATAAGTTCCTAAACCATTTATGATGCATCATACTTCTTTAGACTTTGAAATGGACACCACTATTAAACCAAACTGCTTCAATCCCAACACCTAATACAATTCTTAAACAGTCTCTGGAAAAACAAACTCAACACAGAGCCTGCGTGGGGAAGAGGGACGTATGAAGAAAGAGGAGCAAGTGCTGTACAACATAAACATCAAAGGGTGTGTGTGTGTGTGTGTGTGTGTGTGTGTGTGTGTGTGTGTGTGTAACAAATATACAGGGCCAGCAAAACAGCTAATTTGGATAATGTACTTCTTTGCCATTTGCACAACCCAGGTTCATGCCCAGACCCCAATGGGATACAATGCATGTGTAAACAATAATGGAGGAACAAAGTAAGAAAAGCCTTTATACACATCAGAAGGATAATTAGAGACAAAGGAAATTGATCTCAGGGCCATGTGGCAGCTCACTGGCTAGAGCTCATACATGCACAAAGACCAGGTTTAATCCCCCATGCCTCACCTATGGGGGGGGAAGCTTCACAAGTGGTAGGCAGGGTGGTGCTGCACGTATCACATTTTCTGTCTCTCTCTTTTTCTCTCTGTTTCTCACTACCAGAAAGACAGACAAACAGAAAGGGAGAGACAGACTTCTTCTAAACATAACTTTCAAAAGGTATCTACCTTTGCACCAGAGAACTACAAAACTACAGGATAAAAAATTTTTAAGTTTCTAGAAGAACTCAAAAAAAATTCCCAGTCAGTCATTTAAAGAAAGAATGTTAAATTGTGGGGAGGGCCAAATGTTAGCCTAATAGTACACATTCACCAAAAATCAAGTAAGATATCACAATGAGTGACAAATCACTCAGAGAATCATTCCAGTGATGGTCAAACCTTAGGCTGTTTTTTATTAACTGGCACAGAACAAAAAAATCCCCAGAGGTTTTGTGGTCCGTAATTATATGCTATTACTTTAGATGAGTGTGCTCTTGTGTTTCTGATAAAAAAAAAAAAGTAGCCGGGAGTCGGGCTGTAGCGCAGCTGGTTAAGCGCAGGTGGCACAAAGCACAAGGACCGGCATAAGGATCCCGGTTCAAACCCCGGCTCCCCACCTGCAGCGGAGTCGCTTCACAAGCGGTGAAGCAGGTCTGCAGGTGTCTATCTTTCTCTCCTCCTCTCTGTCTTCCCCTCCTCTCTCCATTTCTCTCTGTCCTATCCAACAACGACAACAACAATAATAACTACAACAATAAAACAACAAGGGCAACAAAAGGGAATAAATAAAATACATATAAAAAAAAAGAAAAAGTAGCCTATAATGTAAGCAGTGAGAATAGCAGCATGCTTTTTGAAGTTTGTTATATACATGTAAGAACACTTCTGGACATGACACCAAGTCACCATACATATACTGAGGGTGTTGTAAAAGCTCTCACTAGAACTCCTCTACACCTTAGCAGAAAAGAGAATGACCAACAGAAGAAATAATAGAAAGGAAAAGGATGTAAGTAATTATTTATGAGTGGGGGAGTATGAATGAATATAAACATTTATATGCAAGCGACCACAAAATGTTATAGCTACAGCAACAACTAAAAGAAAATTAAATAGCAGAAAATGATTTGAAACTATATAACTATTTTAAAAATGCATTTAAAAAATAACTTGTGATGGTTGAACAGACAGTGCCATGCCCAAGGACCCAGGTTCAATCTCCTCAGTCCCCACCTGCAGAGGGAAAGCTTCATGTGCAGTGAAACAGTGCTGCAAGTACTTATCTTTCTCTCTCTCTCTCCCTTTCTATATATTCCTCTCTTCTCAATTTATCTCTATCCTATCAAATAATATATATATATATATATATATATATTTAACAGAGAGAAAGAAAGAGAAGCCACAGGGAACAGTGGCACCAAGCAAAGTCTATACATCAAGTGCCAATCATGACATTTCTGTTCATGCTTCTTTCTGCCCATGTCACCTGTGCCACCATAGATCATGCCATGTGATCCAAGTTGCCCTTCTCAATTTGAAGACTAGAATACAAGAAAACTATTTTAAATCAAATATGAATAAGTCAGTGGATTCAAGTGAGGATCTAAGGTTGTTGTTTTTTTTTTTTCTATTAAAAAACATGTAAGCAGAGGTTGGGTGGTAGTGCAAAGGATTAAACACACATGGCGTGAAGCACAAGGACCAGCATAAGGATCCTGGTTCAAGCCCCCGGCTCCCCACCTGCAGGGGGGTTGCCTCACAAGCGGCGAAACAGGTCTTAGGTGTCTATCTTTCTCTCCCCCTCTGTCTTCCCCTCCTCTCTTGATTTCTCTGTCCTATCCAACAACAATGACATCAATAACAATAATAATCACACCAACAATAAGACAAAGACAACAAAAGGGAAAATAAATAAATAAACATGTAAGCACCTGACAAGAGTTTAGAATCAAATAAGCAAGGTCACTACATTTCTGTTACACCTCAGTTATCAACTCTGTTGGGATAAGCTACATTGTTCAAGAGTGCATTTCTTTATAGAAGGCTGGCAGAGGAATCACTTTCAGCAGGCATAAACCAAAGGCCCTGCATTATACAAATGGACAGTGAAAAAAAGCTTTCTGTGTCATTTCCTATTATACCAAATTTATGGACACATGAACTTTACAATTTACATCCTTTAGTACTTTAATGTGCCACTCCAACATGAAAAGATATTCTGTAAACTACTGATCAGGAAGAAATTTCTATCTTTACTGTATATGTTCCCACTAATATTTTCAACTTTCCTAAGGCTCTTTAATATGTAGGAAATATCAACATTGTACAAACTGAAGATATTTTTAACTCTTACTTTATTTTGATTTTGGCTCTTCCAAATAAGGAATGGTGCTCAGTAAATATTTCTTTCAAACTAAGGGCAGAATACACCCGAGTTCTACCCAGCTTTTGGCCTGAGGCAAAGATGTTGTGCGGAAGCAAATCTTTTTACACATTTGGATATTCAAATTTCATATAAAATATCTGGCTACACTGAATACTCTATATTGGGCTGTCTTAAGTTTCTACAAGTTTTAATGACATCCCACCCCCATATTAAGGCTACAATTTTGATGGGGAATTAAATTTTAAATCTCTTAAGTTTTCACTGGTTAGAATTTTTTTATAATTATTTTTATTTCTTTACTGGGGGATTAATGGTTTACAATTGACAGTAAGATACAATACTTTTTACATGTGTAACATTTTCCAGTTTTCTACATAACAATTCAACCCTCACTAGGTCCTCCTGTGCCATCATGTTCCAGGACCTGAACCCTCCCCCCCACCCCAGAGTCTTTTACTTTGATGCAATACACCAGAGTTGATTTTTTTCTTTCTTTCTGCATTAAACAGATGAGGTTCATGATTAATAGCTTGCCAATCTCACTACCATAAGCAAACAAGAAGGAACACTTTCAATTATTTGTGTATTTATTTTTTAGATAGAGAAAGGAGAGACAGAGACACAAGCACAGAAATAAACCACAGCACTCAAGTTTCCCCCAGTACAGTGAGAGCCCGGCTCCAAGCTGTGCATGACAAAAGCATATTTTTAAGTTATCTACTCCGCATGTAAGGTCATAATTGCAAGATGTTGCCCCTGTTTTTAAAAGCATAGGTCTTCTCAAAGAAATACCAACACAGTAGACACATCAAGATCACTCAACTTGGGAAACACAGGTTAGCAGAATGAAAACAGAAGAACTATTTTCAAGTCCCCTACTGAAAAAACAAACTAGTATTGATCTTGCCAGTTCCACTTCCTGTAGTGTTATCCAACCACAATTCCACAGCTCATGATACACTCTGGCTAAAGGGAAGTCAAATTTAACAACAAAAAAATTTTAAGTTAATGATTCAGACAATTCTTGGAATAACTTCAACTTGAGAAAATGTAACCAAGAGGTCCTATCCAGAGACTCCCCAGCTGTTAGCAGCTCAACTCTGGAAATTCCCTTCTTTTTTTTTTTATTTGCTCATTCCTGACTACCCCTAAATCCAAAAGTAAAAGTTTAATAAACCCTCTTCCTTTCTCCCCCTCCCCCACCCCGCAAAGAGCCCTTTTTGCCTCAGGTGAAGTTAGAACTTTGTCTAAACATTCATTAGGAATCTTCATAAACGTTTACTGAATGAAAGAGGATCCACACAAGAAATCTACCTCTAAAATGCAACCGCTTTCTCCTTTACCCCAACCCCCCACCCTCCATGGAAACATGGAGCTTCAGAGCTGAGAGTCCAACTATAAGGACTGGAGGAAGAGATATCTGATACCCCAGGCAGGAGGTGATGACAGCAAGAAAATCTGGACGGTGACTCCAAAAATGGGACACCCGCTGCCCTGGGAAATGCTGGCCAGTTGCCAAGATACAAACCCTCTCCTCTAGGAACCAGAACAAGATTGCATGAAAGCCTAGTCAGTTCCAAAGGGTTCCTAAGGCCCAGCCAGGCCCAGCCCCACAACCCTCCCTCCCGCCAGTTTGTAGATGCCACTCCAGGAACTTTCAGGCAACCAGAGGAGACAGAGGCCTCGGAAAGATGTCAACATATGACATAACTTGAACAACCCTGCTGCTCAATGGTGCGAGTTACAACTTGTCAGGCTCATCCGGGCATGCCAGCTAGCTGCAATTGCTTTGCGTTTAATATATCCCGCCGTGCTCCCCCTCCTCCTTGCAAAGCTGGGGTGACTGAGTGCCAGACAACCTCCACGGGAGGAAGCAAGCTGAGTGCGGTGAGCTAGAGGCCACTGTAACCCGGGAGCCCCCGGCCTGCAGAGCCACAGCCGATTCAGATTCTCGCTCTCTCTACACAGGCACAGGAAGAGGAAGCCTCGGCGGCACCTCCTCACAACAAGCACCAAGCTGCCATGTAACTCGGACTATGTCGTCGCCGTCGGGGTCTCGCGGCAGCGCGCCCACAGCCTCAGGCGAGCCAAGGGCGCGCCACCTTTGTCTGGGCTGCGCCACCAGGACGGGCACCGCCGCGGCGCGCAAAGGCTGGCACCCGGTTCTCGCTGGCGTACAGCCGGCGCCCGCGTCCGCGTCCCCGCGCGGAGCCCAGGAAGCCCAAGCGGCGGCCCGGGACCTCCCACCGCCAGGGCGCTCGGGGTAGGAGCCGGGACCCGCCCACCGGCCCGCGCACCCAGCTCCCCGCGCCGCCCGCCAGGCGGAGGCCGCCGCGCCCTACCCTCCGCAGAGCCCGCGGCTCCCGCGCCCACGCGAGTGTCTGGGCTCCGCCGCCCGCCTCGCCCCGAGCCCGCCCGGGTCTCCAGCGGGTGTCACCAAATCCCGGGAGACATCACGGCCGCCTGCTCCCCGGCCCCCTCTCACCTGCCTGCACAGTGTCCGAGAGGTCGTGGCCGGGGGCTGCGGTTCTGGGGAATTCCTTCAGTTTCCTGGCGCTGAGGTTCAGCCCCCCGGAGTTGGCCGCCTCCTCCAGGGCGCGCTCCAGCCCCCGGTTCAAGGGCAGGTTGAAGCTCCCGCCGCCGCCGCCTCCCCCGGAGCCCCCGCCGGCTCCAGCTCCTCCGTGGTGCTGCTGCTGCTGCTGGTGGTGGTGGTGGTGGTAATGGGGGTGATGGGGGTGCAGAGCAGCCCCCGAGAGGGCAGGGACGAAAGGCTGGGGTTCGTTTCCCGGCGTCGCCATCTTCTCCCGGGGCCCCCCCACCCCGCCCCAGGGGGGCTCACGGTTGCAGTCCGCGAGGATGGAATCGGCAGCTCCAGCTGAGGCCCTGCGGGGTTCCGCCGCGGGATGCGGGAGGCGCGGGAGGAGGGTGTGGCGAGCGCACGAAGGGGCTGCCGGGCGGGCGGCAGCGGTGGCTGGGCTCCGAGGTTTCCTGTCCTCGGGAAGCCGAGCTCCGCGGCGGCGGTGGCAACGCGCATGTGTCTCCTCCGGGCCCCTGCTCCCTCCTCCCTGCCGCTCACTCCTCCTCCCAGTCGCTCACGCCTCCTCCCAGTCGCTCACCCCTCCTCCGACTCCCTCCTCCTTCCGCAAAGCTGTCAATCCAGCCCGGGGCCTTCCTCCGTGCCCACAAGGCTAACCTACACTGTCTGCAACCTGCAGCCTGCAGCCGACCCTCAGTTGGGGTTCTAGGGAGCCTGGATGCCTGCTCCCGAGGTCACCTTCAATCTGACCCAAACTGCTTCTGGGTTTCCCTTTGCTGCTCAGAAAGCTTTAGAGGATGAAGTTTTAGGGGGGGCAAGGAGATAGCATTTTGATTATGCAAAAGGACTTCCATGCCTCAAGTCTCAGGTTCAATCCATGGTACTACCATAAACCAAACATAAACCAGAGCTGAGCAGTAATAATATTAGATGACCGGAAGGGGGGGGGGCTTTGAAAAAAAAAAAACAAGATGAGGCAATAGAAGGAATTTGCAAACAGAATAGTGAGGGATTACTACAGCTCTGTGAATCATTCTGAGGGGGGTTAATCATTCTGAGGGGGGTCTCCTCAAAAGACTTCTCATAATGTTTGATATTTTTAAATTTTATTTCACAAAACAGAAAAAATCAGAGCATATGCAGTACTAGGCATCAAACTCAGGGCCTAGTGCTTTCAAGTCCAGTGTTCTAGCCACTATGTCATCGACAAGCCTTTTTTTTTTTCCTGAATAATGGGTAAAATAGGCTAACCCTGTCATTTTGGTTCTCAGAATGAGTCAGATTCTGATCTAGGTTGCCTATACTAGTTTCCTCCTTAATCCAGGAGTTCCATAGGCAGAAACGTTGTTTCCTACAGTCTACAAAGAAAGTTAAGAAAGCTGTGTAAAGTCATCCAGGCACTCAGAGAAGGAGTTGGTTCTCAAACTTGTGATGCCCTTCTTCCTGTATACTCCCGGACTAAGCACCAACCCTAACAAACAGGAGTAAGACAGAAGGAAAAGACCTTTAAAATAAAGCTTAATTTAAATGACAGACTACACTGCCACATAAAGAAGAGGATTTAACTCTGGTTGACTGAGCTCTGGAATGGAGGGTTGCAGAGATAGTTTAGAAACCAGTGATGCCAGGGACCAGGTGGTGGTGTACCTGGACATATTATCATGTACAAGGACCCAGGTTCAAGCCCCTTATTCCCACCTGCTAGAGGAAGACTTCAGGAGCAGTAAGCAGGTCTCTCTCCCTCTCTCCCCTCCAGGGTTATTGCTGGAGATCAGTGCCTGCACTACAAATGCAATGCTCCTGGAGGCTTTTTTTTTCTTCATTTTATTGGATAGGACAGAGAGAAACTGAGAGGGAAGGAGAGACAGAGAGAGAAAAATAGACACCTTCAGACCTACTTCACTGCTTGCGAAGCAACTCCCCTGCAGGAGGGGAGCCTGGGGCTTGAACCAGGATCCTTACACTGGTCCTTGTACTTTATACTATCGTTTAACCCAGTGCAACACTGACTGACTCTCCCTCCCCCCTCTGCCCATGACCTCTCAATTTCTTTCTGTCCTAACAAATGAGGTAAATAAATAAATATTTTTAAAAAGCAGTGAACCCCCTCCCCCCCAAAAAAAAGGCTAAAAACTGTTAAGAGTTTTGCGTTTTTGCATAGGTACCATCAAAAGTGTTCCTGTGGACATGGGAAATGACATATCAGTATGTAAGAGTATTCAAGTTCTGCCAGACCAAAGCTGGTACACCAGAGGTGACAAGAGACTCTGACACCATAGTGGCAGACCAGCAGGAAGATTTGTTAAGCTGGTCTGCCACACATTTCCCAAGTTTCAGCTCCAACTCTTTAGGGTCTTTACTTTTGCCTTATTACACAGGCTTTATAGTTACTGTAAGCAACCAGGCTTGGAGGAATAAGGCTGGATAGGAGTCAAGTAAGAAAATAGTACTTGGACTAGGGAAGCCCGTTTTTGAAGTGACAACACAGAATGGCAATGGCCTGGGCAAACAGGCAGCAACTTGTGACTTCATGGACTCCATGCTAAAGTACAGAATGGTCTCTGCCACTTGCAGTGACTTCATGGGTAATCGCCCCTTAATTCCTAGCGGAGTCTAAGTAAAACATTCTCATCTCCACAAAGGAGACAAGCGCCCCCTGCTGGAACATCCTTACCCAAGTTTTCTCTCAGCAACACATTTCCCCTTCAATTTCTGACTTATAACAAAATAAAATAAAATAAAAATTATAGAAGCCAGACCACCCACTTTCTGCACCCCATAATGATCCTGGGTGCACTATACCAGAGGGGTAAAGAATAGGAAAGCTTCCAGTGGAGGAGATGGGATACAGAAACTCTGGTTCTCGGAATTGTGTGGAATTGTACCCCTCTTATCCTACCATCTTGCCAATCATTATTAAATCAATTTTAAAAAAAACCACCTAGGTTCTTGGAGCCTGGCGGCGGTGCACCTGGTTAAGCACATATATTACCAAGCTCAAGAACCTGAATTAGAGCCCTCTCTCCCCACCTGCAGGGTTCCACTCCACAAGAACTGAAGTAAGTCTCCAGGTGTCTTTCTCTCTAGGCAGGAAGCCCCAGCAACGACTGGGGTAGCAATAAATAAATAATTAAATAAATAAGTAGAAACTGGGTTTTTAAAGAAACAAGGACAGAAAACAAGAACAGAAATCTGTACTTGCACTGAGTGGAGGGCATTGTACCAGAGCAAAAGCTTTTGGCAGAGGGAATGAGAGGCAGTGCAGAGAACCTTGGGGTCCTGTTGCACAATGATGAAAAAGGACCTGATGTGAGAGAGGAGAGTGTTCTGAAGACACGTATCACAGGGAGATGAAAGACTATACTCAGGTCCCAGCAACTGCACTGTAAAGTATTAAAATTAAAATCTTAATTAAAATCATTTTAAAAAGCAGGTTTCAGGGAGTTGGGTGGTGGTGCAGTGGGTTAAGTGCATGTGGCACAAAGTGCAAGGACTGGCTTAAGGATCCCGGTTCGAGGCCTCAGCTCCCCACCTGCAGGGGAGTCGCTTCACAAGCGGTGAAGCAGGTCTGCAGGTGTCTATCTTTCTCTCTGATGTAATTTTTTAAGTGACAGTCAATTCTTTTTTGGAAGAAACTATGGACAGCCTGCAAGGTTTTCAGTGGCTGGAGCACCTAACTTGCAAGCATGAGGTCCTGAATTCTGTACTTCACACCACATGTGCCAGAAGTGATGCTCTAGTGTTCTCTATTTCCATCTCTTTCTCTCTCTTTTCCTTTCTCTCCCTTTCTCTCTCTGTCATGTGAACTAAATAAAATAAATCTCTAAAGTAAATTAATTCTAATAAAATAATCTCATCTTTATTTATTTGAAAAAAATATGCTACCAAAGTCAGCTCCCAAATTAATATTTCTGTTACTTATTTGTGAAATCAGAAAGCCTACTTGTTGGGTGCCTCCACAGGACCGGCATAAGGATCCCAGTTCAAGCCACCAGCTGCCCACCTGCAGGGTGGTCACTTCTTCCCCTCTCTGTCTTCCCCTCCTGTCTTGATTTCTCTCTGTCCTATCCAACAACAACAATAACAAAAAAAAGGGCAACAAAAATGAGAATAAAATGGCCTCCAGGAGCAGTGGATTCATGGTGCAGGCACTGAGCCCCAGCAATAACCCTGGAAAGAAAGAAAAGGAAAGGAAAGGAAAGGAAAGGAAAGGAAAGGAAAGGAAAGGAAAGGAAAGGAAAGGAAAGGAAAGGAAAGAAGAGAAAGAAAGAAAAAAGAAAGAAGCTTACATGTTTAGACACATATTTTGCCTATAAGGGAGTTAGTCATATACCTCACTCTTCAAGAGTGAATGCCTTCAAGCATTTTCTAAAGCTTTGCTCATATCAACTGTAATGAATGTGATGTCCACATAGCTCGCTGAGAGTGTGTAGTTGGTTTGTGTCTCCATTCCCATTTTCTTTTTTTTTTTCTTTTTTATTTAAGAAAGGATTAATTAACAAAACCATAGGGTAAGAGGGGTACAACTCCACATAATTCCCACCACCCAATCTCCATATCCCACCCCCTCCCCTGATAGCTGTCCCATTCTCTGTCCCTCTGGGAGCATGGACCCAGGGTCATTGAGGGTTGCAGAAGGTAGAAGGTCTGGCTTCTGTAATTGCTTCCCCACTGAACACCATCCCCATTTTCTAAACATTCCCATCCCAGACAGAAGAGAACATTTTGTCCACCTTTGGATTTTGATATATTTCACAACTGGCAGTTGAATAGATCCAGCTTTTTTGCCCTCTCTGCCCCACACAGGGGTTCATTTTTCACTTATCAGAAAGTAAAATGGCAAAATACCACATTGCTAGGGCCCTTCTACCTCTTTAATCCCCGCCCCCCTCCTGCCCTGCATTGAAGCAGCATTCAGACACCTGGGTCAGGGAAACATTATTGACATCTTCCTTTCCAGCAAATGGAAATATCTCCTATTAAATGCAGAAACCACAAAATCTGGACCATCAAGATAAGATTCCGAAAGAGGCTACCTTCAAAAGCCATTCACTCAATGACTATAGAGGAGCTCTCTGTGAATGAATTATATATACTTTAATCTTTGTTCTCTTTTTATAAATATATTTTATTGTAGGGCAAAATGCCAGTTCTATGTGGCTTCATTATTTTTAAACAATTCCTTTTTAAAATCGCATATACACACAGGCCGGTGAAATAGCTCACTTGGTTAAGTACATGTATTACCATGTACAAGGACACAGGTTCAAGACCCTGTTCCCCACCTGCAGGCAGGAGGCTACAAAACTTCAAATGCAGTAGGTATCTCTCTCTCTCTCTTTACCTACATTCCCTCCCTCTCAATTTTTCTCTGTTCTTTCAAATAAAATAAAGCTTAAAAAATAGCTCACTTAGCTAGTGTACTGCTTTGCCATACACACAACCCAGGTCCTCATCCAACACCCGCTACATTGAAGGAATCTTTAGTGCTGTGGTCTGTTTTTCTATCTCCGCCTCTCTGTCCTTATCTTTAAAAAAATATCACATTTTTGAAAGATAACAGCATTTTCTTCTTCTTCTTTTTATTGTTGTAGTTATTGTCGTTGTTGGATAGGACAGAGAGAAATGAAGAGAGGAGGCAGAGAGGGGGAAAGAAAGAGACATCTGAAGACCTGCTTGTGAAGTGACCCCCCCCCCCCCCCCCCGTGCAGGTGGGGAGCCGGAGGCTCGAACTGAGATCCTTAAGCTGATCCTTGCACTTTGTGCCACATGCCACCTAACTTCAGATAACAGCATTTTTAAAAGATAGAAACAGGGAGGAAGAGAGAGAAAGTAAGAAACCAGAGAACCAAAGCCTCTTTCAATGCAGGGGGCAGGGGAGCTGGCACCTAGGTCGTTCGTATGGCAAAGCAGCGCACTACCCATGTGAGCTATTTTTCCAGTCCAAAATAATACTGAGTTATGAAAAAATAATATTGGGTTATCAAAAAATATTAAGCTATATAAAAACAGAATAAAAAATACATCATGACTTTCCTAACAACCCAATAGCATTTTGAAAGAGCATGAGAGGAAAATATAACTTGAGCTACTTACCCAAGTTAAGAAGCTGACTAAAGGGCTGTGGAGACAGCATAATGGTTATGCAAAAGACTTTCATATCTGAGGGCCAAAGGTCCCAGGTTCAATCCCTAACCCTGCAGATTTTTTTTTTTTTTGCCTCCAGGGTTATCACTGGGGCTCGGTGCCTGCACTGCGAATACTATGCTCCTGGAGGACATTTTTTCCCCTTTTGTTGCCTTTGTTGTTTATCGTTGTTGCTGCTGCTGCTGCTGCTGTTAGGTAGGACAGAGAAATCGAGGAGGGAAAGGCACAGAGGGGGAGAGAAGCCTGTGAAATGACTCCCCTGCAGGTGGGGAGCCAGGGGCTTGAACCGGGATCCTTGTGTCAGTCATATCTCCTTAAATCAATGGTAAAATGGAAAATGCCAGTGACAGTAACTGTTTTATTTGCAAGGCTACTAGGAGATAGTCTACACTCTTATAGGAATCAGAAAAAAGGTTTCTCTCAGAGTCTGATATACAAATGTATGTTGTCAATAATTGAGAAAGAGAGGTGTCTGAGATCCAGTTTTTCATTTATTTCTGGCCATATACTTACCCTCCCTACTAGACTCGCACCCTTGGGTCACACCTTGAGAAACTTTAGACTGGGGTCATCTCATTTGCTAATATCATCTGCAATGCATCACCTTGGGACAAATCAAATCTTACCTCCAAATCAGGGTTTTACATGATGTCAGTGTCACCAATATAGTATCTTCTCGCAAATAATACTCCGGGCCTGTTGTTTACTATATAGACTTTAAAAGAAGAAGGAGGATAGGAGGAAGAGGAGGAGGGGAAAAGAAGGAAAAAGAGAAGGAAGATGAAGAAACTCTTCCTAGTTGTGTTTAACGCACTTTCTAACTAAAATAGTAATTTCCGTGTCTCCAAAAACCAGTTTTTAAGACTCTTGATCTCACCACAGGGCTATTTATTGATCCCAAGGCTATCATTATGACCTACTCAGATGTAGCACAGCTCCAAAGGATGGTCAGGAAATGCTCACTGGGTACAATGACATTAGCTTCCTACTCCCAGAGGCTGTCACTGCTCAGACACACGAGTTCAAACAGCAGATGGAGAGGACCTCAGGGTGCTCCACAAATCCAACACATCCTTCAAAGAGAGTGCCAAAAAGAGAGAGAGAGAGAGAGAGAGAGAGAGAGAGAGAGAGAGCCTACCTGAGTTTAGCAGTCAGGCTGGACAATGAAGCAATAGCGGGGAATCTAAAGAATGTGACCATCTATGAGTCCTTATCTCCTGCTGGAAAACCAGGTCAACAGGTAGCACCGCCTACCATGTTTCAGAAGTAACATCAGTCAGAATCTTCTTCAATTTCTGGTTGGCACAGAAAAAGTCAGGATTAGTGGGGTTAGGTTTTGAGAAATAACCAGGAAGGTTTCTTAGTGAACATTAAGTGTTAGAATCCCTCGCAGTAGCCACAAGCCTGCAGTGCAGCCTGAGCAAGGGTAGACAGTCTCAGGCTCCAGGGGGTTAAAGCAAATTGCAAGCCAGTGATGGGAGGGGGTGTGTATAGCTGAGTCCAGTACTAGAAGAAACACTCAATTAGTAAACAGGACCCCAATGCGATTAGTTGCGATTCAAAACAGGGTCTCAGGCACTGCGGCTGTAATTGCTGGTATACACAGACTATCCCTGCAGGATGAACAGGGAACTACAATCATAGATTGGTTATGGGCAAGGAAACTAGAGGGATGGAGTAGAAAAAGACTCGTCTTTCTTCGGAAATCTTTTTATTCAACCTAAATGTTTCACTCATGCACCTCTAACTCCTTTCTAAGCATCTAAGATTATTTACATTTTCAAAACACCCATTTGAAGAGATTGTGCCTGGATCAATAGTCATTGGGGAACTGTTGAGGAGAGTCTCAGGGGAAGATGTAAGTGGTAGAATGTTCTGCAGGATGAACTAGAAGCCAAACCATAGCTTCAGTGATAGGTTTCATTACAGTGAGATGGATGGAAAATGTCTGGGAGGAAGAGATGGCATGGCCTTGGTCATTTAACAGAGGATCACTGAGTTGTTCCTACATCAAAGGTAGTGTTGGGCACTGGAGTCCAGTGGGGGTCAACACTGTCTTTGCCCTGCAGTTATATGACAAGCCAGAGTCCATGGAGATCCTTTCTTGGAGAAGACAGTTTGTGAAGTTCTGGAAAGCAGAGAAAGAAAGCTAAGCAGTAGAAATCAAAGGGGTAGACAATTCTAAGGATTTAAGGATTGGGGAGTAGGGAAGAAGATTAAAATATAAGTAGAGAAAACCGATTCAATAGTTAAGATAGAGAAGATCAAGAAGATTAGAAAGGGGAAGGAAAACTACAGGAGGAGAGTAAGGGTGGAGTGTCCAAACGGAGGAAATGGGGGGAAAGGGTGGAATAGACAATTAGAAGTCTGGCTGGCATCCATCAAGGGGTGGAGGCCAGAAGGATGCAGTTCAAGACAAGTAGAAGGACTCAGATGCTCCCCCCCCCAACCAGGGTTATTACTGTGGTTCTGCAACTATATGATTCCGCCAATTCTAGTGGACTCTTAAAAATACATGTTTTATTTATTTTAATGAGAGAGAGATAGAGATAGAGAGATAGAGAGATAGAGAGAGAGAGAGAGAGAGACCAGAGTATGATCAGTTCTGGCTCTTATGGTGGTGCTTGGGATTGCGCCTGAGACCTCAAAGCCTCAGGCATGAAAGTCTTCTTGCATTACCATTATGCTATTTCCCCAGCCTAATTATTATTTTTTTCTAAGATAGAAGATGAGAGACAGAAAGGGAGCGAGAGATGGAGAAGGAAAGAGTCAGAGAGAGGAGACATTTCTGAAGTTTCCTCCCACGTGGTGTCTGAGAACTCTAAGGCCCTTGTTCATGATAAAGTGTGTATTCCATATAAGCTGTCTTCCAGACCCCAACTCTTCTGAGTCTGGAGTGAAAAAAAAACTAGGAGACCAAAGGTAAAAGCTAAAATGACAGTCTGTCAATACTTCAGGAAATGTATTCTGAAAGGTCAAGAGTTTAAATGTCTATACCATCAGATAAAAGTAGATCTGGAAGGGCCAGGCAGTGGCACATCTGGTTAAGCATACATACTACAGTGTGCAAAAATGCAGGTTCAAGCCCCTGGTCCCCACCTGCAGGGGGAACCAGCTTCATAGTAATGAAGCGGGGCTGCATGTGTCTCTCTGTCTCTCTCCGTATCTCCCTATCGCCTCTCAATTTCTCTCTGTCTCTATCCAATAATATATATATATATATATATATATATATATATATATATATATAAAATAGATTTGGAGGTTGGAAAGCAAACATTCTGAGTAGTGTTCCCAAATCAGAAGTCACATGTGTAGTCTGGAAGGTGGCTCAGTGGATAAAGCATTGGATTCTCTAGCATGAGGTCCCAAGTTCAGTCCCTGGCAGCACATGTACCAGAGTTACATCTGGTTCTTTCTCTCTCTCCCTGTCCTCCTATCTTTCATCAATAAATAAATAAAATATTTTTTGAAAAGGCACTCTATTGTTATCAGAAATATCTGACTTGATTTTTTCAGCCCTGACTAGCACATTAACCTATCACCAAAATCTTGCTGCTGCCCACAAGGGATATTTTTCCTCTAGGATGTATGTTTTGTGCTAAAAACCCTTCCATACTGGATTGCAAACTGACTCCTAATAAAAGACCAACTATTTTCTAATATCTCACATCATGGACTTGGGACATAGTTGTGTCCTCAGAGAGGCCTCAGGAATCTAGGCCAACTTCCCCATTGTACAGATTGGAACCAGAAACAAATGCAAAGAGCTGAGTTACCCCAAGCTATGCAGCTGGTCAGTGCAGACCATGGACTAAAACTTTGAGCCTAGCAGTCACTGGCTGCCCACCACATCTGGACATCTGCTCCTGTCTTCCCATCAATGTGGTTCACTTGCTTTCTTCCTGTGTAAGATTTCATTAAAGACATATCATCCAGGGTGCTGATTCATAGGACAGATGCTGGGTCAGGGCTGTGGTAGGAACAGGATAGGCATCGAGCCCTATACCAGCTGGGCAGATGATGTGAATACAAAGCCAAGCATGAGTTGCCTGTCATCCATTTTATGCAGGTTTCCTTTAAGATTCATTTGCCATCGTTAGACTCTCCTCACTACCAGTATCAGTGGATCCAAAATACTTGAGAGATGCAGATCCTTTGAGGATCTTTAACAGTTGATATACTTTCTTCCTAGATCCCACAGACACAATTTTTATACTATTTCAAAGGTATTAGAACTACTCTGAGGTTATAGCATAATGGTTATACAAGATTAGCATGCCTGAGGTGCCAAATGTCCCAGGTTTAATCCTCAGCACTACCATAAGCCAAAGTTGAACTGTGCTCTGGAAAGAAGAGAGAAGGAGGGGGTCGGGCAGTGGCACAGTGGGTTAAGCGCATGTGGCGCAAAGTGCAAGGACCAGTGTAAGGATCCCAGTTCGAGCCCCCGGCTCCACACCTGCAGGGGAGTCACTTCACAGGCGGTGAAGCAGGTCTGCAGGTGTCTATCTTTCTCTCCCCCTCTCTGTCTTCCCCTCCTCTCTCCATTTCTCTCTGTCCTATCCAACAGTGAACAGCATCAACAATGGTAATAATAATAACCACAATGAGGCTACAACAACAAGGGCAACAAAGGGGGGAAAATGGCCTCCAGGAGCAGTAGAATCATGGTGCAGGCACCGAGCCCAGCAATAACCCTGGAGGAAAAAAAAATAAGAGAGAAGGAAGGATGAATGGTAGGATGGATAGTAGGAAGAAAGGAAGGAAGGAAGGGAGGGAGGAACTTCTCCAGTGTTTCTGCCATGACATATGATGAGGCACCATATGTCTTTATGCACATTAACGTGTGCACTCTACTGGGTATGTTCCCGCCCAGCCCCTCAGAAAATATTCATCACATGCACAGTAAGTTTTCCTTCTGAGGAAAACTGACATGCTCTTGGGCCACGACATGAATTGTATGACACTAAAACTGTCTTCCAGCACCTTAGCTGACGTGGAGGGCTGAGGAGGAGATGGATGCTGAGGCTGATTCACTGATTCACATGAGCAGCCCTGTTACTGTCTTTAGCAATCCACACTTCTGCTCAGGATTCCCAGAGCCACCCACCAGCTCTGATCCCCACCCTACCTGTTTTAATCACCTCCCACAGCCTGGCTTAGGAGGTGTGCTCAAGAGCTTTCCAGCATTTTTGCCATCTGGTTAATGATGTGGCACCATATGTCGGAAGTAGGATATGGGCTCCATGCCTGTAGGCTGCAACATAGCCCAGCCCTCATAAACACCATGAGTTCCCCACTGTGTGGCTCCCTTCACAATGACACAAGGCATCTTTTGCATTTGCAACTAGGACACAAATGACTGAGATCCTTTGCCATCTAGACTGAGTTTGTGGTAAATGGCCTAGATGTGTTTGAGTTGTCATTAATGCTTCCATTTACCTAGCAACTTGGAGCAGCTTGTGTTGCCTCACATGTAGGTACAGATTTTATCTAACTAAATGACTCATTACTCCTGCAAGGTTGTAAATTAGAAGGTCGGGACTTTCCTGTTGAGCTTATAAAAGACATTCAACAAAATTTTCACCCAATATCATCCTCAAAGGATTTTAGATGGCCCAGGTCCCTCAATGAATTATGACCAAGAAAGGTTCTTGTGAAGCTTGATGACATAGGCATTGGAGATCTGTAATAGAAATAGGTATTTCTGTCTTCATGCTTTATTAAATGGGAAACTTCTGAGCTTGTGATTTGCCTCATATGATTGGCATGTCTGTCTACAAGTTAGGAAGAGAAGTGAGGGGTACCTAAAAAGATCCCTGAGACAGTGAAGTGAAGCCTTGGGATGAGATCTGAGAGACTAGCACTTCCATCAGGTCTTTGCTACTGATTAAGTTGCACTGTCTTCCATGGGCTGTTTCGATTTATATGCACTTTTTTTTTTCTGTAACTGGAACCACTTGAATCCAGATGTCTGCATTAAGCAAAACCTGTTTCACTTTATCATGCTTGAAAGTTCAAGAGATCATTTAAGCTTCAGGCTTTCAAAAATGAATCCAGGCTCATATTCACTTTCACTATCAAACTGTTTTTTTTTTTTTACTTTAAAATGATGTAAATGAGGGCAGGCAAAATTGCTACTCCTCTACCGCTGTGACAGACAGTCCTGAATCCAGACTCAAACCTCACCACACTAAAAAGGACAGGATCTGATTCAGAGCTCTACCACTGGTTACTGCCTTGGTTCAGCCAGTGAGTGTTTCTTTCCTTCTCATAATGGTCTGTGACAAATGAGAGAAAGCTATGAAGGTGGCACTTCTTCTTCTGACCTTATCACTGTTTGAGATAAAGGACTTGGTCTACTTCCTCTCAAGGCAATGTGTCAGGAACTACTGGCACTCATAATACAGTGATCAATATGTTTTCACATCTTTGCTAACACACTCAAGAACTTCTGAATGACATTTTAACTTTACTCTGTTGGAACTTTTACTGGAGAAAGCATCCTTCAAATTTATTCTCAATACAACAGACTATAGGAAGTGCTTAAAGGAGAGCTAGGCAGTAGCACAGCAGGTTAATCACACATGGCACAAAGCACAAGGGCCAGATTAAGGATCCCAGTTCAAGGCCCTAGCTCCCCACCTGCATGGGGGTCGCTTCACAAGTGGTGGAGGAGGTCTTCTTTCTTTCTTCCTTCCTTCCTTCCTTTCTTTCTTTCTTTCTTTCTTTCTTTCTTTCTTTCTTTCTTTATTTCTTTCTTTCCTTCTTTCTTTCTTTCTTTCTTTCTTTCTTTCTTTCTTTCTTTCTTTCTTTCTTTCTTTCTAGATATGTGTTCAGCAACCACCAACAAAATGTGTTCAGCAACCACTACCAACCTTGACTAACTTTAGTGAGCTGAGAGAATAACCCACAAGATTTTCATAAGTAGTATCTCATTATTGTCTTTATTTGATTTCTCTGACAATTAGTGACTTGGAGCATTTTTTCATATGCTTCTCAGCCTTTTGGATCTCTTCGGTGGTGACTATTCTGTCCATGTCCTCTCCCCATTTTTGGATGGGGTCATTTGTTTTCTTGTTGTTGAGTTTAGCAAGCTCTTTATGTATTTTGGTTATTAGCCTCTTGTCTGATGTATGGCATGTAAAGATCTTCTCCCATTCTGTAAGGGGTCTCTTGGTTTGGGTAGTAGTTTTTTCAGCTGTGCAGAAGCTTTTTAATTTGATGTAGTCCCATAGGTTTATGCTTGCCTTAGTCTTCTTTGTAATTGGATTCGTTTCATTGAAGATGTCTTTAAATTTATGCGGAAAAGAGTTCTGCCAATATTTTCCTCAAAGTATCTGATAGTTTCTGGTCTAACTTTCAAGTCCTTGATGCACTTGGAATTTACTTTTGTATTTGGTAAAATATAGTGGTTCATTTTCATTCTTCTGCACATTTCAACCAGTAATATTAAAGTGTCAGGCAAACAGCCTAGGAGGCATCAATGTGGATAAAGGGGTTAGATTATCAAGCATCAAGTCCAGAGTTTGATCCCTAACAATGCATGTGCCAAAGTGATACTCTGTTTTTCTTTCTCTCTCCCTCTGTCATTAACTAACTAATCTATTGAACTTTCAAAAAAAAGGAAATGCAATTTTTTAATGGTTAGACAAGTAAGTTTAAGGAAAGCCCATAGTAATCAGAATTTTCATACTGCATTATATGCCGATATTTTTGTCACACGTCATGAAAAAGGAATCATGATACTGAACACACAGGCATTGTTTCTGATCATATGGATGCATAAAAAAAACCAGCCTCTTGAAAGAGAATTTGTTATGGGTAAAATAATTATTGTCATCAAATATAAAATATACATTAAGAAATTTATGGGGGTCCAGTGGTAGCGCAGCGGCTTAAGTGCATATGGTGTGAAGCGCATAGACTGGTGTAAGGATCCCGGTTTGAGCCCCCGGTTCCCCACCTGCAGGAGGGTTCCTTCAAAGGCGGTAAAGCAGGTCTGCAGGTGTCTATCTTTCTCTCCCTCTCTCTGTCTTCCCCTCCTCTCTCCATTTCTCTCTGGCCTACCTAACAACAACGATAGTAATAACAACAACAATAGCAACAATAAACAAGGGCAACAAAAGGGAAAAAAGGCCTCCAGGAGCAGTGGATTCATAGAGCAGGCACCAAGCCCCAGCGAAAACCCTGGAGGCAAAAAGAAAAAAAAAGAAATAAATAAATTTACTAAACTCATTAATCATGGAACCAGTAAGGCACACAGGTCATTCAAAGGAGAATTCAGATTAACACACACACACACACACACACACACACACACACACACACACACACACACACACACACACACACACACATTCATGTAGACAGATAAGGAGTACTGAAACGAATTTACAGAGAAATACAAAAAGTAATTGACTGAGAGAGCAGTAATCAGTTGGGTTCCACCAGACACATGAAAAACTGCACCCCCCCAAAAAATTTTTAATTTTCTACTTCCTCATATTGACTGTGTGATCTTGAGCAAGATCTTTAAACTCTGTAATCCTTCATTACTCTGTCCATACAGTGGATATAAGCACAGGATTTCCCTCACAGGGTTATGGTGGAAACAGGGGCTCTATCCAGATGTGCAGCAGCTTTACACCCATACATCTGCACTAGTTGCTGAAACTCTGAACATTTCCATACTAGTAAGTAAATAGATGCCTGGAGTTTTTGTTTATTTGTTTTTGCCTCCAGTCATTGGGGCTCAGTGCCACTTTTAGCAGCCACTTTTTTCTTTTTCTTTTTTTTTCTTCTTCACATTTTTATTCGATAGGATAGACAGAGAATTTGAGAGGGGAAAAGGAGATAGAGAGGGAGAGAGATAGACACCTGCAGGCAGCTGCTTCACTGCTTGTCCCTGGTGCAGATGGGGAGTGGGAGCTGAAACCCACTTAGTACAGTGTGTGCTTAACCGGGTGCACCACTGCTCCCCCCCAGCATATCTTTGCACAGACACCAAGCCATCCTCCTCTAGACTCCTCACACTTCCTCAGGCTTAGCAACTAAAGGATTAGTGTCCAGCACAGCAGGAAAACAGCTATCCTCTTACAGATCCAAGGTCAATAGCAATTCCAAGTGGTCAGGGCCCAGATTATACTGTTTGTTTAATGCATCACTCCTGGTGCCTAGTGAGAAGCAAGCCCCCAGGGACTGTTAATGATTTATTAGCATATCTATTTCCATGAATTATACTGTATGCTGTAAGCACTGTCTTGTCTATTTATCCAAAATGGAAATAGCATATGACCATTAAATAAATGCATACATCTTAAAGGAATTTTTTTTTAGCTATGGAAAAACACTGCTCAGAGTGAAAAGCTTAATACTAACTTGTAATCTGGACTCAAAATGCATGCTCCAAACACTTAACTGTAGGATGATGAAAAAGCCAGGCTCTCGACTGATGTAATCATGCTGCCAAATTGCTTTATCCTTAGTGCAACATTCAAGAATTATTGGGTAATCACTAGACATGAGATTCCTGTTGATTAATTGATACGAGTAAACAGCATCTTATATAATTTGGATGCTTCTTCTTGTAAGATGGGACCCAAATGCTGCCATCACCAAGAAATAGTAAAAAGCAAGTAGATCCACTATCCACTACTTGGATGACCTCAGCAAGATTATCCAGGAGGTATGGACCATGCCTTTTCCTGAAGAACATTTTGTTTAGCTGAGTCTATACAACCACCCCAACTGAGACTTGAGTGGTACTTTTGCTGATTTCAAGGAGTAAGGGTGTGAGCACAGGAGGATATTGTCACTGGGACAATGGACCAGTTTGACATGACTAGTCATGCAGCTCAAAGTACCCCACATTCCCAATGCTCTCTTCATTCCTAAATGTTAAGTAGGAGTGTCTTTTTTTGTTAGGGTGATAGGGAATAATCCACCATATAGGTCAATCCAATTGAATCATCTCTTCATTTTAAGACAGCAGCTCTGAGGAGAGACTCCTCCTCGCAGAGCACCTCAACCCGATAGCACTGCAAGTGGAGATCTTGCAGGTCCTTATTGTTCCAGACTTCCACTATTAAGGACAGTGATGCCTTCAGCCCACACATATGTATCATTTGTGTGGCTCTTTCAGACAAAGTTATTTAGAAATCTTTCACCCCTACTGTCCAATCTGCCATCCAAAACCATCAAGGGATACAGCAGAATAAAGGTTTTTTATAGGAAGTTTCCTATTCTTCCTCCCTCTCTCTCTCTCTCTCTCTCTCTCTCTCTCTCTTGCCTCCAGGGTTGTTGCTGGAGCTCAGTGCCATATGAATCTACCGCTCCTGGCGGCCGTGTTTTCCTTTTTTGTTTGTTTGTTTGTTTTTTGTTTTATTGGATAGGACAGAGAAATTCAGAGGAAGGGGGAGATAGAGATGGAGGGAGAAAGATAAGACACTTGAAGACCTGCTTCACCACTTGTAAAGTGACCCCCTTGCAAGTGGGGGCCCAGAGCTCAAACCTGGATCCCTGTGTGGGTCTTTGTGCTTCAAACTGTGTTTGCTTAAACCAAGCACCACCACCTGCCTGCCCCTTCCTTCCTTCCTTTTTTCTTCTTTCTTTCCTTCTTTCTTTCATCCCTCCCTCCTTTTCTTCTCTCTCTTCAGAACCTAGTTCAGTTTTTTTTTACTTTCTTTCTTATTTGTGATTTAATGTGGATGTATAAAATTATAAGACAATAAGGATATAATTCCGTATCTTTCCCACTACCAGAGTTCTGTGTCCTCATGTCTTCCATTGGAAACCACAGAAGTTCTCCCAAGGTCACAGATATGGGTTGGATATATATATGCCTGTTTTTTTTTCTTTGCCTTCAGGGGTATTGCTGGGGCTCGGTGCCTGTATTACTAATCCACTGCTCCTAGAGGCCATTTTTTTCCCATTTTGTTGCCCTCGTTGTTACCTTTGTTGTTGTCATTATTATTATTGTTGTCATTGCTGTTGTTGTTGTCGTTGGATAGGACAGAGAGAAATTGAGAGAGGGGAGACAGAGATGGGGAGAGAAAGACACCTGCAGACCTGCCTCACTGCTGTGAAGCAACCCTCCTGCAGGTGGGGAGCTGGGGCCCGAACTGGGATATCGAACAGGGATCCTTGAGCTGGTCATTGCACTTCTTGCCATGTGCACTTAACCTGCTGGCTACTGCCCGACTCCCTGCCTGTTTTTTTCTATGGTCCTGCCTTCACATATTTTTATTATTTATTTATTTATTTCCCCTTTTGTTGCCCTTGTTGTTGTTGATGTCGTCATTGTTGGATAGGACAGAGAGAAATGGAGAAAGGAGGGGAAGACAGAGAGGGGGAGAGAAAGAGAGACACCTGCAGACCTGCTTCATCACCTGTGAAGCGACTTCCCTGTAGGTGGGGAGCCAGGGCTTGAACCGGGATCCTTACGTCAGTCCTTGCGCTTCACGCCACATCTGCCTTCACTTCTTTTTTAAGTGACACTTACACCTATTACTACATTCAGGTGTCCTTCCCTTCTCTCTCTCTCTCTCTCTCTCTCTCTCTCTCTCCCTCCCTCCCTCTCCTTCCCCCTTACCCCTCCCTCTCCCTCTCTCTCTCTCAGATAAGAGAAACAGTGCCTGACATCTGATGTTTTCCAGTTTCACTTCTCTTTCAGTGATGGTATAAAAACAATATTCCTGATGGCTTTTGGCCCTGGTGGAATTGGGGTTTAGAGCCCTCTGGTCTTCTTCCCCTATCATTTACTCATCTGAGGATATGGACCAAAATTCTTCTTGGGGTGCAGAAGGTGAGAGTTCTGGCTTCTCTCATCCGACCCTGCTTAGCTTCCGAGATCAGGTATGTTCAGGGTGGTATGGCGTAGACCTGTGAGTTCTGGCTTCTGTAATTGCTTCTCCACTGGACATGGGCATTGGCTGCTTGATCCACAGTATCAACCTTTTTCTATCTTTCCCCAGGCTCTGGAGAGGTGAAGTTCTAGCACACATTAGTGAGGTTGTCTGCCCAGGGAAGTCAGGATGAAATCATAGTAACATCTGCAATTTGGTGGCAGAAAGGCAGTAAGATATAAAGCTAGACAATAATCCAATTCAGTTTCATGGGTAGAGTGGGAGTCTATCTCAGTGTTCAACAAAAGACATACAAAGTTACAAAAGGAACTGATTATTCAAATATAGTGGGGTGCTATAATAACACAATACTAAATTTCTAAGAAAATAAGTGCTCAGAGAACTGATCTACCTGGAATTTGGCACCTTTTTCCCCTTTTTGATTCTCTTCCACTTGCCATGAGACATTCTTACCAGTTCTAGTCACAAAGACCTATAGAAAGCAGACATTGCATTTCCACTGTAAAGTAGAGCTCATAAATATGCATCAACCCTTTTTAATAGGACACTTTATTGGGGAAATACTGATTTATGAGACTGCTGTTGTCATAGGTGTACAAGTTTACTTCTTCTCATGATAGGTGTCAGTACACCACACCACACCACACCATATACCAACTGGTCACATATGTTCATTTTGTTTGTCTGTAGTAGTGATAACATAATGCAACATAGATACTATTCATAATTTGGGTAGTAGTATGATGACAGGTCCTAAACTGAAGTGAATAAAGCTAAGGTATATTTAGAATATGCCTATGAGAAGAAAATAAAACCCTATCACCTCAGAACAGGCGGTGACTCACCTGGTAGATCACATGAGTTACCATAAGCAAAGACCCAGGTTCAGTGTCCTGGTCCCCCTACCCTAGTAGGGGGGAATATTTCACGAGAAGTAGAGTAGTGCTATATGTGTCTCTCTTTCTCCCTGACTTTATCCCCCTCTAACCTTCCCTTTCTCCTCTATAAAACAGATAAAAGGGGGGTCGGGTGGTAGCGCAGTGGGTTAAGTGCATGTGGCACAAAGCACAAGGACCGGCTTAAGGATCCCAGTTCGAGCCCTGGCTCCCCACCTGCAGGGGAGTCGCTTCACAGGCAGTGAAGCAGGTCTGCAGGCGTCTTTCTCTCCCCCTCTCTGTCTTCCCCTCCTCTCTCTATTTCTCTCTGTCCTATCCAATTCTTCTTTTAGCGTTTGCCGTCCTATCCAATGAACAACATCAACAACAACAATAATCACCACAACAAGGCTACAACAACAAGGGCAACAAAAGGGGGAAAAAATGGCCTCCAGGAGCAGTGGATTCATGGTGCAGGCACCGAGCCCCAGCAATAAACCTGGAGGCAAAAAAGAAAGGAAAGAAGGAAAGAAAGAAAGAAAGAGAGAAAGAAAGAAAGAAAGAAAGAAAGGGAGGAAGAAAGGAAGGAAGGAAGGAAGGAAGGAAGGAAGGAAGGAAGGAAGGAAGAGAGAGAGAAAGAAAGGAAGGAAGGAAGGAAGGAAGTGTTGGTATTCTTCATGTTAGTTTGGCCCCCTTCCCCCTACCTCTGAGAGAAATGGTTTGGTCCTTACTAGTTTTGCGCCCCTCTTTCTCCCTGACCTGTATGCTAAGGACGCCCAGAGTCCCAGCAGCAGTGGAGAAAGAGATATGGGGAAGTACATAGTGTGGTGATTTGCCCGCTCGTGAATAAAGATTAAACTGCAGCTTCTCAGCCCAGCTGTGTATCCCCGAGTCTCTCTACCGCAGCGACACTAGCCCGGCCAGCTGGAGCCTCGGAACCTTAACAACAAGGAAGGAAGGAAGGAAGGAAGAAAGGAAGGAAGGAAGGAAGGAAGGAAGGAAGGAAGGAAGGAAGGAAGGAAGGAGAAGAAAGAAAGGGAGAGAAAGAAAGATGACAAGATGACCTCTGGGAATGGTGGAGTCACACTGACAGCAAGATTCAGTGATAACCCTGATGGAAGGAAAAACAAAAACCAACTATGACCGTCACTACTCCTGAAGATAAAGTTTAGTGATCTTTTTCATTGGGTGATACTTCATATACTCATTACTAATTACCTAGAAAATATATTTTTAAGTAACTAGTTATGACGAAGTCAATTAGAGAAGACTGCAGTGCAATAATTTTCATTTAATAGTCAATGCAAGCACAGGATATAAAATCAAAGGGTAAAAGAGATTTAAACATTTGCTTTCATTGATGTGAGCTTCACCAACCAAGGAAAACTAAGATTATTTTTTTCTCTTGTAACTCAAAAGAATATGTTGGCTTTTTGAGTCAGATGTGTTTAGCCTATAAAAGAAAAAATTTGCAATGTGAAGGACTTTTTTTCTCTGTTGGATCTGTCAACAATATAGAAAAAAAAAAACTGTGCACTGAAAAGTAGTATGGGGAGCTTTTGTTGTGGGATACTTTTTGGAAGCTGGAACATTAAAATCTAATTTCTTGTAAGAGAACACAGTGCCCTGTAGAATGCCATAACATTCCAACATGTGTTGACTGATTAAATGAAACAATGGAATATTTGCCCAGTGAATCAAAGGTGTGTTTTACAGGGTGCCAAACATTTGGATATTTGGAAACAGCTGCTTGGCATCACTGTGGCCCTTGATTGCTTTCTGTATGATCTACTCACTGTCCCTGAAATCTTGTTCTAGAAACACTGTAGACCTAGTGAGGTTAATGTTAGTTTGGGCTAAGGGTTGATAATTAAATTGAAGAAGACACAGTTTCTCATTGGTGTCCAAATATAAGAAACCGAAGAGGGGCAGACTATAAGGAAGCTTGAACCTGTGAAATGCTACAGTTCAGGAGGCCACAGTGCTCTGGAGCAAGAAGGAAGTTCCGTGGAAACCAGCACCAGAGTGATAGATAGCTCCATATGTCCATTAAGAGGTAGATTGGAAAAGAGTCTACACCAAAAGCTGACACAATGGTTGGATCTTCATTTTTCTCTCTGAGTCATTAGCATGGTGTAGTGAGTGGGAGGAAAACAGGACCAAGAATTAAAAGAACTATGACTGTCTCTATCACTATTTGTATGTACTCACAGGTGTAAACCTGTAGAAACTCAGCTTTCTGATAGAGACTGTCTCATAGGATCACTGAGAAGCTCAGTGACATGCTTTATACACGGTAAAGTACTATAAAATGTAAAACTTCATAAATCATTTTTATTTCCATTTTTTCCATAAAACTTAAAATTATTAGGTAAAATAATGATGCCCACACTAAGAATATTTCAGAAAGCTTTTTGTGGGAATGGATTATCCTGTAAAGTGTTAGCAGATGTCAGTGAAGCTTAGCTTGGGATTCAAAAACAAATGGACCTGGATTTGAACTCCTACTTCAGTGTGATTTAGTCATGCGTCCTTGGGCAGCTTACTTCTCTGTGCAAAGCTTCCTTATTTGAAAAATGGGGCTAGTAATTGTAACTACCACAGAGATATGAAAGGACAGCAAAGCACTGTATCTGGCCCAAAGCACATGCACAGGTGCTGCTGGTATCAGTAACAAAGAACTTTTTGCTATTGAGAGGGTTCAAGCAGAGCCTGAATCCAGTCTCACCGAGGTTTTCAATAGTGTGTACTGCACCAAAGCAAAGGACTCTGGGAATGGAAGACATGGAAGGAAATGGGAAAGGCGGCTGCTATGGGGTCTTGATGTATGATAATGGAAAAGAATCTAAGTTGGAAGTTAGAGCATTTTGAAGACACCTGTCACAACGAGATGAGAAACTGTACACATGACAACAACAGTACTGTGAACATTAACCCCAATAAAATGATAAAAGAAAAAAGTATTTAGTGAAGTTATCAATAGTACGTGAGGAAGTTGGGCAAAATGCCTTCTGTCCTCCCTTCACATTTAAAGTTTCTATGAATTTCTAACAATAAAAACACTTAGGGTCAGGGAAGATGGCATAAAATGATTTTTTATGCCTGAGATTCTGAGGTACCAAGTTCAATCTTGAGCACCACCACCTACCAGAACTGAGCAGAAAGAAATAAATGAATAAAATATGCTTCTTAACATATATACACATTTGTAGGAAAGAAACAAGAAGTGAATCTGAGCCTTGGAAAAGATGATTTAACTTATATGCAGAATGATAAACTATACATGAGTAAACATCAAAAACTATGCTTCAGATCTTTTTACTGGCATCCAATCTGGCCTATTATTTAGCAGAGCCCAACACAAACAACTCACATGCTTGTTCACAATGTCCTGTGCTTTGAAGTGCCAGAATGTCAACTTCTCCTACTCTTGTTGTGTTGGCCTCAGTCAAAGATAAGGGAACAGAGGATCTTGTTGGCAAGTTAGAGAGTGAAAGCAGTAACAGCAGTTTTATCAGTGTAACTGGGCCACTCATCTTAACTTAGGTTGTAATTGCTAGCTGGGCAGATACAATTCTTTGTGGGGAGAGCTAATAGTGTCTCTCACTGCAAACAAAACACTATTCTTCCCATTAAACTCATCTTTTAGGAGAAAGTAAGGATTTGGATATTGAGTCCTTGTTAGGAAATGTATGTTATGGAGAGAGAAAGAAGGAGGGAGGAGAGAGGGAGAGGGAGGGGTAAAATTCCTTAGCAATAGTGAATTTCTCTTTGCCAGAGGTCAAGTTAACTGTAAAAATCTACATAAACACAAGCAATTTAAAAATATTTCATTCATTTAAATAAAAGTTTTCACACATTTCCTAGTGTCACATTGTGTGTGACAATGCTATACCTTCTTCATTTTAATTTTTTTAATTAATAAATTTTTATTTGATGTGGTAGAGAGAAATTGAGAGGGGAAGGGAAGACAGTGAGGAGGAAAGGTAGACATCTGCAGATCTGCGTGAATTTACTGCTTGCGAAGCAACCCCCCCTTGCAGGTCCTTGCACTTTGTACTATGTGCACTTAACCCAGTGAGCTATCACCCCAAACCCCACACCCCCCGCCTTGGTTTCTCTTAACTCTGCTTGTGCCTTAGAAAATCATCCATTGAACAGTGACCCTTTAGAATGCACCTTTTTGGAGGTTGGGTGGTGGCTCACCAGTAAAGCACAAACATCACTACCATGCTTGAGGAACCAGGTTCATGCTTCCAATCCCCACCTTCAAAGGGTGGGAGGGAAGCATCAAAAACTATGGAGCAATTCTACAGGAATTTCTCCTTCCTTCTGTCTCTCTTACCCTCTCTTCTTCCATCTCTCTCTCTATATCGCTTAACCTCCTTCAAAAAGTATGGCTGCCAGGTGTGGTGAAGTAGTCATACAGGCTCAAAGCCCCAGTGATAACCCTGATGGCAAAAAAAAAAAAAAAAAAAAGGAATGCATCTTT
Organism: Erinaceus europaeus; assembly: GCF_950295315.1. Taxonomy (NCBI): domain Eukaryota; kingdom Metazoa; phylum Chordata; class Mammalia; order Eulipotyphla; family Erinaceidae; genus Erinaceus; species Erinaceus europaeus. The sequence goes on along the minus strand of NC_080168.1, from coordinate 78,234,034 downwards.
CTTTTGTTCTAGGACTTTGAATAATATACATGCTGATTTCCAATGAGCTCTCTACCCAGAAAGGACATAGTCACTTTTGGGTCAAGACAGTAAAGGAATGATGTAGTGCTTCTGTTGATAAGGAAAAGAAGATCCCCAAGATGTTGACTTCCTCTTTGGAAACAATACAGGTCTCTGATCTCCCTTACAGGAAAGTCCCACCTTTCCTCTTCAGTGACCTGCCTCATCTTAGACTGAAAGAAGCAATTGAAAATGTATTCAGGTTAAAACACTCAGATACTGGGGCTGGGAGGTAGTGCAGTGGGTTAAGTGTACATGGCACAAAGCGCAAGGACTGGCATAAGGATCCCAGTTTGAGCCATCAGCTCCCCACCTATAGGGGAGTCGCTTCACAAACAGTGAAGCAGGTCTGCACGTGTCTATCTTTCTCTCCTCCATTCTGTGTTCCCCATCTCTCTCAATTTATCTCTGTCCTGTCCAACAAAAATAATGATAACAGCTACGATAAACAGCAAGGGCAACAAAAGGGGAAAAAAATAGCCTCTAGGCTATTTTTCGTGGTGCAGGCACCGAGTCCCAGTGATAACCCTGGAGACAAAAAAACAAAACAAAACAAAAAACCCTCAGATAACAGGGGTTAATTGTTCACTGCATCAGAATCTACTATGTCCTAATTATCTTATCTGATTTATCCATTCTCACTATTCTATGACCTAGCATGTTATGATTGGGCTCTCCTCAATCGCTATCGAACAGGCCATGGCCGGTGCGCTGCTATGTTCCATCACTGGGGAGCCAGAGACGACCCGAACTGCCCCTGTGGCTACAGACAGACTATGACCCACATAGTCAACGACTGCCACCTCTCCAGATTCAAAGGAGGTCTCGAAACTTTACATCAGGCTCAACCTGACACTGTTGACTGGCTACGGAAGAAGGGCAAACGCTAGAAGAAGAACTATTCTATGAAGTTGATCCTGATTTTTTTCCCCCTCATCATGTAATTGAGAAAAAAAGTGATATGCAAAGACCCTAAGTCACATGGAACAATGCTGGAAGCAGGACTGGTGCTCAAGCTCACAATTTTTTTACTCCAAAGTCTATCTTTTACCAAAGCATGGCTGAGTTTTCCCCTAAACCAGTCTCCTTAGTGTAGGAAAATGCACTTTCTATCAATCTTCCAAATAGTAGTCTTTAAATGGTAATAGAAGGGTGGTCCATGTGGTCCAGGAGGTGGCGCAGTGATGGAGCTTTGGACTCTCGGGCATGGGGTCCTGAGTTCGATCCCCGGCAGCACATGTGCCAGAGTGATGTCTGGTTCTTTCTCTCTCCTCCTGTCTTTCTCATAAATAAATAAAATCTTTAAAAAAAAAAAAAAGGTGGTCCTGCCCATTGGGTAAATAATACATGTGGCAAGTATTGTGGGAACTTTCCTGAGTTCTCAGGTGAGTTATAAGTACCATAACAGCATATATATATTCTTGTCAAGATTTATAACAATTTTCCCATAGAAGTATACTTCTCTTTTCTTTTCTTTTCTCTTTCTTTTCTTTTCTCTTTTCATCACCAGAGGTATTGCTGGGTTTTAGTGCCTACACAAGTCCACTGCTCCTAAAAGTATTTTTTTCCTTTCTTCTGGATAGATAGAGCAGTATCGGAGAGATAGAAAGGGAAAGAGAAGGAGCTACCACAACACTCCTCTAGCTCTTGTGAAGCTTTCCCCTGCTGGTGCTCGCATGTAGTGACTTAAGGCTTGAACCTAGGTCCCCACACAATGTAATGTGTACACTCTACTGGGTGATCCACCTGCCAACTCCCCTATCATATTCTCTCATTCTTCTTCTGAGAACAGATGAGACCGGCCATGTTCAGGGTCGTATGGCTGTAGACTCTCTCATTCTTCTATAGAATGTAAACTGTAGCTTCCTCTTTGTTAATCCTGTTCATTATATTTCATTAGTAAGACTAGTTCAGTTTATTATTATTATTATTATTATTATTATTTGGCCACTAGGGCTTCCCTAGGACTTCATGCCTACATGATTCCACTGCTTCCATTGGATATTTTATTTTTCAAATATTTTATTTTTATTTTTAAGTAAATGGTAAAAGGCAGGGGTGGGGTGAGACACAGAGAATGAGGAGAGACACCAGAGCACTGCTTCACCACTTGTGTGGCTTTCCATATGATGGTTGGTGGGTCAAACCTGGGTCCTTCATGCATGGCGAATTCTGCACTTTACCAGGTGAACCATCCTCACTATTATTTTTTAAAATACTATTTTAAATGTATTAATGCCACTGAATTCAGTTCAAACAGAAAATTTTACATTATATATGTTTTACCATAATTAAAATTGTTTTGGAATGTGACTCTTCACTTTTAACTGATTAAGGCATGGAACCACATGCTTGCCAAGGGTTATGCTCTGTCGAAATGCATGCCCTGTGCGTTTCTAGAGTTTCAGTATCAGCTGGAGGAAACACGCTTTGTCACTTGCAGGAAGAAATCATTGACTCTGGGTCAGAGCAGTTCCTTGCATTCAACAATAATGGCTGTTTTCTTTCTGTTGCAAAAGGAAATTTAGCAACACAGTGACTTCTGAAATGTTGTGCATAGGAAGGAAAAGCCAAAGGAGTGCTTGGTGGTCCAAGCCGGAAACGTGACCTGTTGAGCTTTACTGAGGCAATGAGGTCAGAGATAGTCTTTGTCCTCCTAAACTGAGTGTGTGAAACCTTAGCAGTCTGCATTCTGTTTTATGCCTCTGTTGAGGATAGCTTAAAGGACCTTGGTTCAAGACTCTAGTGCCCACCTGTTGGGTGGACAAGTATGGTGAAGCAGTGCTTAAAGTGTCTCTCTTTCCTTTTGATTTCTCTCTGTCTCTATGCTATAACATATGATATGACATGACATAACATAAATTGACCTGCTGGGTAACATGAGTGTTTGGGACCAGATTCTCTCTGTGGTGTCTGAAGCCATATGAGGCTAGAAAGGGCAATAACCTGATGTAGTACCATGTCCTTTTTGTTCTCTGCTAGGCCTGGCCTTGCCTCTGCAGTCAGACTGTCAGGTAGACTATTTAAAGAGAGGCCTTCCTGACTCAGTCCTGAAGGATGGTATGTTTTAAAATAGTCATGCATTTCAATGAGGAGAAAGAGAACTCAGCCATTTGTTATAAGGACTGGTGGACTACTTACTTTTTATGACTAACTCTCACCTTCTGCCCTTCCCTGCCCTGCTCCTTCTTCAAGGACCTGACTTCCATGGACTGCACTCCTGGATCCCTTACTTTCTTTCTTCCCAATGGATTTGGCCAGTCCTACGACCAATCAAGGCGATCTCCTACCTCCTCCCTCCTTATTTGAACACTGTGTCCTGGCAGTGGGTTAGGGGTCCCACTAACATGGTTTCAGCATCTATGAAGTGGCCTCTTGATGGCTAGTGGTCTGGGTTTCCTCAGGCCCCCAATACTTCAGGTCAAGAGTGGGGGAGATTTCTTGTAATGCTGCAATTTCTTCACCTCCAGACTATTGTAGGTCTCTTGATCCTCCCTTGCCCTGTGTGCACAGACTGTCTCAAAAACTCTGAAACCCCCACTAAGATGCCTTCTTCAGTCTTTGTCCATTTGGACAGAAATACTTGGTGCCATGAAGCAGAAACCGTATAATATGTTAGTTACAAAGCTTGCAGTTCAATATTGACAGTGTTATAATTTGTGACCATGACATTTTACTCTGAAGGATTTATCTAAGCCCCTGTGACCCAATGCATGGCCCTAAACCAACAGCATCATGTGGGAGCCTGTTAGAAATATGAAAGCAGGGAGTCGGGCGGTAGCACAGTGGGTTAAGTGCACGTGGCACAAAGCGCAAGGACCAGGGTAAAGATCCCAGTTCGAGCCCCTGGCTCCAGGGGAGTTGTTTCACGAGTGGTGAAGCAGGTCTGTAGGTGTCTATCTTTCTCTCCCCCTCTCTGTCTTCCCCTCCTCTGTCCATTTCTATCTGTCCTATCCAACAACAATGATATCAATAACAACAACAATCATAACTATAACAATAAAAACAACAAGGGCAACTAAAGGGAATAAATAAATAAATATTAAAAATATAAAAGCAGGTACAAACCCCTACCCCCCAACTGTGAGGTGGGGAAAAACCTTGTGAGTGGGGAGTCAGGCGGTAGCGCAGTGGGTTAAGTGCGCAGGGCTCGAAGCGCAAGGACCAGCATAAGGATCCCAGTTCGAGCACCTGGCTCCCCACCTGCAGGGAAGTTGCTTCACAGGCGGTGAAGCAGGTCTGTAGGTGTCTGTCTCCCTTTCTCTCCTTCTCTCTGTCTTCCCCTCCTCTCTCCATTTCTCTCTGTCCAATCCAACAATGATGATATCAATAACAACAACAACAGTAACTACAACATCAGTGAAAAACAACAAGGGCAACAAAAGGGAAAATAAATAAAAATAAAAAAGAAAGAAAGAAGCCTTGTGAGCAGTGGAGCAGTGTTTAGGTGTCTTCCCTTCTTTCCTTCTATATCTATGCTCTATCAAAAGAAAGGGGGAAAAAATGAGAGCTAGGGAGTCATGAAGGCACTGAGTCCCAGAAATAAACCTGGTAGAAAAAAATGAAGAAGAGGAAGGAAGGAAGGGAGGAAGGAAGAGAGGGATGGAGGGAAGAAGGAAGGGAAGGAGGGAGGGAGGAAGGGAAGAAGGAAGGAAGGAAGGATGGATGTGTGTGGCGGAGAGAGAAGAGAGAGAGGAGGAAAGAGAAAGTAAGAAATAAATGCAGAAGCTAGGGCCTCAAGATTCCAGGAAACTGGGGCTTTTAAGAATCACCCTAATAATAATAATCACACACAGGTTATTAGGATCATGCCTATTAAGAGATGGCGGAAGGTCAGTACTGTGAAGCATTTAGGTGATCTCTCTTTGTACTCCATGCTGATGACAGCTAAGGAAATGTGTATTACAGCCCTTAGCACTCCTTCCTCACAGACATCTCACATAATCCTGCTCTATGTCCCTTCCTTAGTTTAACTCTACTAATTTACTCTATTTATTATTTTTTTTTAACCAGAGCGCTGCTCAGCTCTCACTTATGGTGGTGCAGGAAATTGAACCTGGGACTTTGGAGCCTTAGGCATGAGAATCTGTTTGCATAACCACTATGCTATCTACCCCTGCCTCTCTACTAATTTTCTCTGTAGTAAAACCATCTAGCATAAAGTAAATTAATGGGGAGATCTGTTTTTACTCAATCAAAACCAAAAGGTGCTGTTCAGGAAGAAGCAATGATGAGCTCAGAAAAAAAGAGAGAAGGGTGGAGGGAGGAATTTAGAAATAGGAGATAAATTTATCAGAATTTAATCACTGGTCTAGTGGGGGGGGGGAGATGGAGGAGGACAAGAGATGAGGTGTTTCCAGGGCATTAATGGGGATAGAGATGAAACTGTTTCTCAATTTTTTGCCTGTGTGGTTTGGGGTTGGGGTGATACTGATGCCCTAAATAAGAAGAAGAAGACAGAAGGAGAAGGGATGATTTTGGGGAGAGTGGCTTCAGTATTAGCCATGAAGTATAGACAGCTCATGGGCAGTTATATATGAGTCTTAAGTTTAAGAAATTAAACTAGAGGGAGTCAGGCGGCAGCGCAGTGGGTTAAGCACACATGGTGCAAAGTGCAAGGACTGGCGTAAGGATCCTGGTTCGAGCCCCCAGCTCCCCACCTGCAGGGGAGTCGCTTCACAGGTGGTAAAGCAGGTCTGCAGGTATCTATCTTTCTTTCCCCCTCTTTGTCTCCCCTCCTCTCTCGATTTCTCTCTGTCCTATCCAATGACAGCAACAACAACAATAATAATAACCACAACAATGATAAAACAACAAGGGCAACAAAAGGGAAAAAAAATGGTCTCCAGGAGCAGTGAATTCATGGTGCAGGCACCAAACCCTGGCAATAACCCTGGAGGCAAAATATATATATATATTAAACTAGAAAATAAAATAAAGAGGAACTAGTTAGGAAACAAGTAACTCAGAGCTATAGTTTGGAAATCAGTGGTTTGTTCTTCTAAATTCAAACATACAATGAAAGAAAAATGCCCTCCTGAATACCTGCAGGTTTGAGAAGTCTCAAGTTAACTCTCCCCTCTGTTTTTCCTCCTGGAAACAAGATCCAGGCATTCAGTCCTCTTCTCATTTCACTTGAGCAAGCCCCACCTCAAATCATCTCCTCATACTCTGGCTTCTGCCAGAAGGAAGAGTAGAATGCAACTCCTCCCAGCTGGCTCTGCATGTAAGAGTACATCTTTGGTACCTGGGTTTCCATATCAGTCCCTATAGAAAACAGGGGGAGAGAAGTCAGATCTAGAACAGAAGCGCTTTGTAGTTTAGAATTTTTTCTTTCTTTCACTCTTTCTTTTTCTTCTTTTTATTTTATAGTACAGAAAGAACTTGAGGAGGGAGAGGGGGGAGAGAGATACCTGCAGCATTGCTTCACATCTCATGAAGCTTCCCCATTGCAGGAATGGGTGGGTGGGGGGAACCATTATCTGACACTAGCCTAGTATTTCTAGGAGCACATAGATTTCTGACTGATTATGCCTGGCGCTCACCCTTTAGCTTTCCTGAGATATCACACAACACAAAGTAATGTTGGCATTTTTTTCAGGGGGATTCAGTAAGAAAAACATTAATCTGGAGGCTGGCTGGTGGCACATATGGTAAAGCACACAGGTCACTATACACAAAGACCCAAGTTCAAGTCCCCAGTCCCCACCTACAGAGGCGGGAGGGGGAAGCTTCATGAGTAATAAAAATGCTGAAGGTCCCTCTTTCTCCCTCTCTATCTCCCTTTTCCCTCTCAATTTCTTTCTGCATTTAGAGAGAGAAAAAAAATAAAGGAAGAAAAGTTACCAGGAATGGTAGATTAATCATGCTAACAATAACCTTGGTAGCAATATAAACAAACAAGCAAGACTAATCTGAATAGTTTCACTCAATTAACCATTCTTCATCTTCAGTAACTAGAGTTACTGAGGAGGAAGTCATTATTCCTGAACTTACCGGAATCATTGTTATAATGTGACAAAAGTGTCTTGAGAAGGTTTCTGGAACAATGCATTGAATTTTTCAGATAAGATGTATATGCTGCCTTTTATATTTGATCTCTTGAGAAGACTAGTGATCTCTGTCCTAATGCAAAAAAAATCTTTCTAATTCCTCCTAATTGAGGGGAGGAGGAAGATAAGGGATACACAGGAAAGCTTCATGGCTGAAGTGACATTGAATCAAAGTCTAAAAGAATAAGAAGGAAGAGAAAGGTGGCTAGTATAGGCAGAGGGTGCAAAATGGGAAAACATATGAAATTAATGTATATGTATGTTTAAGATACCAGCGATTGGGAAGAAAGAAAAAAGAGGGGTAGGTTCAGATTATGACTGCCAGCAGAGCTATACTAGAAGTGAAGATGTTATCCAACATGGATTTTAATGAAGTAACTTCTATTTTCTTTCACTTTCAAGAAAATATCCAGATCCTCTATTATTGAGAATAATATAAAATCCCCAAGATTTTATTACCTATGGTTTAATTTTCACTTTTTCTCTCTTTCTTTGTCTGAGCTGAGGCATTTGTTATTGCACTCCTTCCAGTTTGGTTTTATCTTTCAGATAAATGAGAAAAGACTGGAACCTGGCCCATGTGTTGGTAAGGCACATGTCCTACCAGGTGACTTTAACACCAGCCATACCTCTTTTTGCCACTAGAGCTATGATTGGGACTTGATGCCTCCACCATTCCACTGCTCCCATGGCCTTTTTTATTGGTTGAGGATGAAAGACAAAGATAAAAAAAAAAAAAAAAAAAAGCTAGAGTTGGGCACCAAAGTAAAAACCCTGTGATGGAGGGGGAGGGTGGACATTCAGCTTCCCGGGGTGGCAGGGGTGGGGTGGGGTGGGTAGGTGGGATGGGACACAGTCTTTTGGTGGTGCGAATGGTGTTTATGTACACTCCTATTAAAGTGTAATCATATAAATCACTATTTAATTAATGAGAGGGGAAAAATTGATTGTATGTCTCAAACTTTTTAAAACACAGAGTCTTTTTAATACATAGGCTGAGTCTTTGATATGTTGACTCTCTCAAAAGCCTAGACCAGGTAGAACAGAAGCAAGTGGCGGCACAGCTATATACAAGATGTTGGGTACTATACAGCAAAACCTAACAAAGGAACTTTTCAAAGTTAACCCAATTACCAAATAATGTGATGATAACAATAACTATCCATTGTCTTCTTGAACCCTAAGACAACAGGAACCTCACATTTCCACTATAGAGCCTATATTTTCCCCAGTCCTGGAACCTTAGGGTGGTGCGCACTTTCCTGCATGCTTCTCTCAATTCATATAAAAAAATATTGCATTCGCCGATCACAACCTAATCAACGCAATGAGTGCCACCTCAGCATGCTTCACTTCAGACTGTGTCTAGAGACTTCAGTTATGGAATGACAACCCTTCAGCTTGATTACTCAGGTGAGACCTTTCCTTTCATAGTATTCTTTAATTCCATTCCAGGTGGTTCACTTCCTAACAAAGTCCCAAAATCTAGATATAGACCAGGTTCCTTGAGATAGAGCATATGTTCACACGTATCCATAAACTAGGGCAAAATATATACCTGAAAGCAAAAGTACACAATAGTCTATAATAAGTACCCCCTAACACTTAATCTGCATTATTCCAGCCTTTAGGTTTATAAGTGTTGAACAATTTGTTTGGCTTTGTATGTTAACTCTCTTTTCAATCACCAGGTTCCAGATGCCGGCATGATGCCGACCAGACTTCCCTGGGCAGATGACCCTACCAATGTGTCCTGGAGCACCGCTTCCCCAGAGACCCACCCTACTAGGGAAAGAGAGAGGCAGACTGGGAGTATGGATCGACCAGTCAACGCCCATGTTCAGCAGGGAAGCAATTACAGAAGCCAGAACTTCCGCATTCTGTAACCCACAGTGACCTTGGGTCCATACTCCCAGAGGGATAAAGAATGGGAAAGCTATCAAGGGAGGGGATGGGATATAAAGACCTGGTGGTGGGAATTGTGGGGAGTTGTACCCCTCCTATCCTATGGTTTTATTAATGTCTCCTTTTTTAAATAAAAAAAGGAATACATACATGCATACATACATGCATGCATGCATATTGCAAATAAAAAAAGAAAGAAAGAAAGAAAGAAAGAGAGAAAGAAAGAGAGAGATGTCTGTAGCACTGTTCTGCCACTTTTGAAGCTTCACTCCTGCAGATGGGGACCAGAGACTTAAACCCAAGTCCTCAAATATGATAACATGTATGCTTTATTGAATGAGCCACCACCTGCCCTCACTGCCCCAACACTTTTAATGGATTCCTGATAGACAATTATATATTACATAGGTATCAAGGAGATCTTTGGACCAAGATTCTTAAAGGTTTCTTCCAGTGATTTTTTTTTATGACCTAACAAGAACATTAAACCTGACTTTATTAAACTATGGCACAACAGAAATAAAGAGAAGCTTATAAAATATATGCGTCTTGCTCTTAGGATGACCCCACCCACTTATAGGTCTATCTTTCTGTTTGTGTAAATGAAGAACACCCACATGTTTGCATATAGATGTGATGCATTATTGAGGATGAGCATGGCATGGGGTAGGGAGATAACCACAGGACACCTAGTGCCAGAAGCATGTGCCCAGATGTCTATTCTCATTGTAATGTGAGTTCAACTAGATGTACCACCACCAGGCCCCTGGATATCTATTCTCAAAGTCTCAAATGGACTCCTTCCTCCCAAACACTAGCCCTTAATTCCTGAAAGCATCTTTCTGGGAGGAGTGGGGGGGAAAGGCCAAAGCTCCACTCCACCAATTTCTGTGGTGTCAGGGATCAAGCCTGGGCCACACATATGCAGGGAATGCCCTTTACCTCTCTGACTGAACAACCTGTCTTGCCTGAACATGTTTAATATTTGCCTGGATTCAGCTGTGATTTTACTCTTCTCGTACTAAAGCCTCTGTCTTCTTGTCACTCATATGGTTCTCAGTTTTGGTTTGGGAGTGTGACAGTGGATATATTTGGGTAAGAAAGGCAGTCAGGTATGTTTTCCTCATAAATACCCATTCAAACAAGGAGAGTGAGGCCCAGAGGGAGGGAGAGGCAGAAGTCAGTTCTGAACACACCACATAGAGAGGTGGACAAGTGAGTCCTGGGAAGTTTCTGGAAAAAAAAAAAAAAGCCAAACGAGAGGCTGGGCAGTAGTGCACCTGGTACAGCACTCATGTTATAGTTACAGCAAAGACCCAGGTTAAAGCCTCTGGTTCCCATCTACAGGGATGAAACTTTATGAGAAGCAAAATAGTGCTTCTTTTTCTAGCGTTTGCCCTTCTTCCGTAGCCAGTCAACAGCGTCAGGTTGAGCCTGATGTAAAGTTTCGAGACCTCCTTTAAATCTGGAGAGGTCTCCTCTCCAGAAAATAGTGCTAAAGGTATCTCTCTCCATCTCCCCCTTTCCCTTTCAATTTCTCTTTGTCTCTATCCAAAATAAATAAACTATGTTTTAAAAGGAGGAATTTTCAACAAAAGGAGGAAGTGGGCCAATAGGCCTTTCATTTATGAGAAAAATTCCCCTTCGCCGTTTATAGGGAGACATCCCACTGGCAAAGTGGTTTTACTTACTGTCTAGGATCAAACCCATGTGCTCTACCACTTATATACAAGCCCAGTCCTGAAGAAGTTTTACTCTTTATAGGACAACAGTGTCCCCTGTTATCCCTCCCGGTTGTCATCCACTGTAAAATGAACAGCTGCTTTCCCAAGACAGGTGGCAGCAGTCCATGTGGTCAAGTCCAAAGGTGACCTGGGAACTCCTGCAGACACTTAGTGCCCAGTGCCAGTCAGCTGTTCACATGTTCTGTCAGACCACCTGAGTCATCAGACCTTTCAGACATGCTCTCTGGCTCACCACTTCCCACATGCTGGACCCTTTTGGACTCTATATCATGTGTGAATTTTTTAATATACATTATTTAACTTAATTAATTTATTTTGGATAGAGACAGAGAAGCTGAGGGGAAAGTGGGATATAGAGAATGAGAGAGAGAGAGAGAAACCTGCTACCGTGCCTCACCACTTATGAAGCTTCCTCCCTGTAGGTGGAGGCTGGAGAGTAGAACCCAGGTCCTTAGGCACTGTAATGTGTGTGCTTAACCAGGTGTGCTACCACCCAGCCCCTGGTGGGTGAGTTTTATGAATGTGAATTATGTCTGAACAAAACTTAGCAAAATTGTCGATCTAGAAATGGGCATCAAATTAGAGAAACCATTTACCTCATCAGCATTGGTTCCTGAGTTTAGGACCCACCATTGCATGTATGAGCCTGATTCTATGGTTTCAACTCTGTTATAATTACTAAATAAAATAAGTGAAGATGTTTAAGTTGTGGAAAAAAAAAAAAGAAATGGGCATCAAGGGAGTCGGGCAGTAACGCAGCGGGTTAAGCGCAGGTGGCGCAAAGCTCAAGGACTGGCATAAGGAACCTGGTTAGAGGCTCCGGCTCCCCTCCTGCAGGGCAGTTGATTCACAGGCGGTGAAGCAGATCTGCAGGTGTCTATCTTTCTCTCCCCCTCTCTGTCTTCCCTTCCTCTCTCCATTTCTCGCTGTCCTATCCAACAACGGTGACATCAATAACAACAACAATAAAACAAGGGCAACAAAAGGGAATAAATAAATAAATATTTTTAAAAGAATTAAAAGCTTAAAACCTTACATTGACTAAATATATCATTTTAAAAATCACATAAAAAAATAAGAAATGGGCATCAAAATGCTTTTGTGACCAAAGGGCATGCAAACACTAATTCACAGAGGGGCATATGCACCCGTATATTCATAGCTGCATTATTATTTTTTTTTAAATATTTTATTTTATTTATTTATTCCCTTTTGTTGCCCTTGTTGTTTTATTGTTGTAGTTATTGTTGTTGTCGTCGTTGTTGGATAGGACAGAGAGAAACGGAGAGAGGAGGGGAAGACAGAGAGGGGGAGAGAAAGATAGACACCTGCAGACCTGCTTCACCGCCTGTGAAGCGACTCCCCTGCAGGTGGGGAGCTGGGGTTCGAACTGGGATCCTTATGCCGGACCTTGTGCTTTGCGCCACCTGCGCTTAACCCGCTGCGCTACAGCCCGACTCCCCCATAGCTGCATTATTAACAATAGCAAGAGTGGAAGTAGCCTAACTGCCCATCAATAGGTGAATAGATAAAAAAAAAGTTATGAGATATGTACTCTGTGGAATACTACTCTGCTATAAAAAGGATGATATTGTATCCTTTGGGACAAAACGGATGGAACTGGAGCTGATTATGCTTAGCAAAATAAGTAAGGAGATGAAAGATAGTAACTACTGGATGACTTCACTCACATGTGGAATCTAAAAAACTGAAATACATGAACTTGAGAACACACACAGAGAAACAAACTGTCCCTGAGACTGTCAGAACTATCATTATCATTGGTTATCATTGGAAGAGTGAGGATACAGAACTTTGGTGGTGGGTGTGGTGTATCATTCAACCTCGTAAACCACTATTAATCACAAATTTGAAAAATTGCTTGAAATAACGGTTTCTGAATGGTTAAGCAAGTACGAAGCTTCAGCTGAAATTGCTACAGCTTAAAACTCTGGCTCAAGGGCTCGAGGGCCTTGGGTGTGCTATCAGTCACTGGCCTGCAGTCCTCAGAGGCACTCACTACCAGGACAGCGCTAGCAGCAGCATTTTTGTATTCAGCTGTGCTTATCTTCTGATCCCAGTGCCCTAGGTTTCCAGGGACTCAGTAGATACTGGCTCTGAACTTGAGTGCCAGGTATGAGGACAATTCCTGGATTCAGCATCTGGTAACATCTCACTTGGTCTTTGACCTCAGCATCTGGAGCCCAATATGTTTTGGGCCAAAAATAAATCAGTGCTCTCTAGCTTTGCTGTGATAATGGCTGTAGAATGACATGGTTATCTGAGGTCAGTGCTGTCTGCCATTAGTCAGAGTACTTCAGAAAACCCAAGACAGGGTTCTATATGGTCTACTCTGTCAGATTAATGAATGGGAGGAAGAAAATCACTTTTCCAGACTTAGTGTAAGTAACTTTAAGACTCAGTCATGCTATTCAAACTATGAAACTCACCATTAATATTCTGTGGACCTCTGTAGGACTTTGCCCTCAATGTGGAACAGCAATGGTAGGGACTGCCTCACTCTCCAAAGGAAGACTGGTCCTAAAATGAATGCAGCCTAGAATGTTCCTAGCTGTGACCAGAGACTTTGAGCTCAGACTGACAGGGATACAGAGGTTACACAAGATCCTGTGCTAAATATGAATAGACATGGGCCCTAGGGTAGATTGACAGGGTGCCCAGTTAACGGTATTTATATACTTTACCCATATTTGGGAGCTACTCTCTCCCTTGATGCAGCTTTCTAGTCCTATTTCCAACTCTAACACTATCTTTCCAGACAATACGTTTAGCCCACCTGCACATTAGCTGTCAAGTTCATGCAAAAATTAGTAAAGTCATGGGCCCCTCAGAATATACCTAAAGGGAGGGGGTCGGGTGGTAGCACAGCAGCGCAGTGGTCCGAAGTGCACAAGGATAGATCTAAGGATCCCGGTTCGAGCCCCCAGCTTCCCACCTGCAGGGGAGTCGCTTCACAAGCAGTGAAGCGGTGAAAGAGGTCTGTAGGTATCTTTCTCTAACCCTCTCTTTCTCCCTTCCTCTCTCAATTTCTCTCTATCCTATCCAACAATAACATCAATGGCAACAATAACAATAACAACAACAACAGGGGCAATAACAAGGGCAACAAATTGGGAAAAAATGTCCTCCAGGAGCAGTGGAATTGTAGTGCAGGCACCAGGCACCAAGCCCCAGCAACAACCCTGGAAGCAAAAAAAAAAAAAAAAAAAAAAAGAATGAGCCCCCGGCAACCGCCTGCAGGGGGATCATTTCACAAGCAGTGAAGCAAGTGAAGTCTTCAGGTGTCTATCTTTCTCTCCCCTTCTCTGTCTTCCCCTCCTCTCTTGATTTTTCTCTGTCCTATCCAACAACAATGACAGCACTAACAATGAATAATAACAACAATGATGAACAACAAGGGCAACAAAGGGGGAAAAATGGCCTCCAGGAGCAGTAGATTCGTAGTGCAGGCACCAAAACCCAGCAATAAACCTGGAGGCAAAAAAAAAAAAAAAAAAAGAATATACCTAAAATAGACTTCCTAGCTTCTTCCACATAAAGACTCCAAATTTCATCTGCTATATTTTTACCTTTAGGTTCCTGATTATTAAACAATTTGTTCTCCTTTATATCTAAATGATTTTCAATCACCAAGTTGTAGATGCTACCATGATGCCAACTTGACTTCCCTGAGCAGACAACCTTACTAATGTGTCGTTAAAGCCCATCTCACCAGAGCCCTACCCCAGCTGGCAAAGATAGAAACAGGCTAGAGGTATGGATCGACCTGACAATGCCCATGTCCAGCAGAGAAGCAATTACAGAAGCCCAATCTCCCACCTTCTATGCCCCATAAAAATCTTTGGCCTGGGAGTCGCAGCAGGTTAAGCCCAGGTGGCTCAAAGCACAAGGACAGGCGTAAGGATCCCAGTTCGAGCCCCCAGCTCCCCACCTGCAGGAGAATCGCTTCACAGGCGGTGAAGCAGGTCTGCAGGTGTCTCTCTCTCCCCTTCTCTTTCCCTCCTCTCTCCATTTCTCTCTGTCCTATCCAACAACAACGACATCAATAATAACTACAACAATAAAACAACAAGGGCAACAAAAGGGAATAAATAATAAAAATAAATATAAAAAAATTAAAAAACAGAAACTAGTTTGGTATTTATGGTGCCATGGAACAAACTCAGCACCTTCTATATGCAACTCCTACAGTCTGCCTGCTGACATATCTCCTGAGCTATGCATAACACATTTTGAAGAGAATTTAAAGTTGTCTGACTAAAATGCTGTGGGAGTATTTTAAAATTTCCTCAAAACACTGAGCATATGGACAGTCACTAGATTTCATGGCTGACTGAGAGAACTGGATTTCCTTCTAGCTTAAGTGGAGTTTTATTTATCAAACCCCATCCTACTTCATTGAATCACACCTATCACAAGAAGTAGACTTAGTCACCTATTACCCAACCAAATAAATCTTACAGGAGTGGCTATACCCTATTGTTTTCCTCATATCTTAAATTGCAACAATTCCTTACCTCCCTACATAATTGTTACAGTAAGAAGTGTTAAAATTACTAGACATTCTTCCTTCTTAGGTGTTATAACAGCTAATGCAACACTTGTCAAGCTGCAGGTATAACAACTCTTCAAAGTTATGCGATGACCTATAGACAGAACCCTTTTATTATTATTTGACAACATACTGACTCTTTTATCCTCACTACTAGTAGGTTGAAGACTAAGAGAAAATAGATCCAATCCTAAAGTTATTCAATAAAAATAATAGTAGTAGTAATAATAAAAATACCGGGGGCCAGGTGGTAGCGTGCTGAGTTAAGCTCACATAGTGCAGTGCGAAGCACAGGGACTGAGAAAAGATCAAAGTTCTAGGCCCTAGCTCCTCACCTGCAGGGGAGTCACTTCACAAGTGGTGAAGCAGGTCTGTAGGTGTCTCTCTTTCTCTCCCCGTCTCTGTATTCCTCTCCTCTCTCAATTTCTCTCTGTCCTATCCAACAACAACAATAACAGCAACAATAATGGAGAAAAAGATGGCCTCCAGGAGCAGTGACTTGTAGTACAGGTATTGAGCCCCAGTGGTAACCCTGGAGAAAAGAAAAAAAAAAAAAAACAGCAAAAAGGTCATCAAGCCCGAGCATCAAAATTTATCAATTTTCAAATAATTTACTTATTATTTACTGGACAGAGACAGAGAGAAGTCAAGAGGGAAGATTAGATACGGGGAAAAGAAGGAAAGACACCTGCAGCTCTGCTTCACTGCTTATGAAGCTTTCCCCCTGCAGGTGGCGACTAGGGACTTGAATACAGGCTTTGCTCATTGTCTTATCTTGTATACTCAATGAGGTATGTCACTGCCTGATCCCAGATTGTCTACATTTTACAGAAGATTGAACCCCAGAGAACCCCAAGGCTTCACATGTAGCAATGACTGAATCAGGGTCTCATTAGGCAGCCGGAGTCTACATACCTCTCTCTGGGGCACTTACTCATAGAACTAAGCTTCCAGAAGTGAAGACAAAAGCTTTGGCGTTTGTTTTCTACCCAACCAACCTGATTTATTTTAGGTTTTATGCCCTGGAAATCTGCTAATACAAAATCCTATGTTACTAGTCTATTTCAATTAGAGCAAGAATGGAGTTTTGTTTCAATGGCATTCTTTATTCTCAATGTGAAAATCTTTTAACTTAGCCATGAACTATACCCAAACTCCCATTCTGCCTTTCATTCTACGCCTCCAAAAAAAGTTCTCAAGCAGCGCAATGTTTTGTGCAATTGTAAACCTCCAAGAGAGTCTCACAGCCAAGGTACTTTGAAAATGAAACCATATTTTTATAGTACGTTTGGCAAAGACTCTCAGAGTCAATATATACCCTGTCTGGTTTCCAACAGCAGTGCTTTCAGCCAATGGTTAACTACATGTTCCAGTCTACATCTGAGTAAGGCATAAAATTCTATTTGAACACACTGACTTAGATTTTCTCCTTCAAGAAAGTGAATTCCTTATAACCACGTCTCTGAGCAATGTCACATGGCAGCAGTTCAGACCGCATTTCCCAGTTTTGGCTTTCTGGTCTGTGATAAAATGTATGAATGGAGTACTTAGGTCCTAAACGCCGTGAACACAAACAGACATGCCTCTTTTACTCCTGGGTTGTCCTCTTGGCTGTTCTCTCAGGTAAAGGTGGGGCTATGGATTGAATTGCTTTGTCCCCTTCAAATATATATGTTGAAATCCTATTCCCAATGTGATGACACTAAGAGGTGGGTCCTTGGGAGGTGATTAGGTCACGAAGGTAAAGTCTTTTGTGGAGTTAGTGGCTTCTGCCAGAGGTTCCAGAGAGTTCCCTGTCTTTCCAGCTTGTGAAGATACAGCAAGAAGACCTCTGCTACCTGTAGCCTGGAAGAAGATGCTTCCCATGCTGGCTCCCTGATCTTGAACTTCTAGACTGTAGAACTGTGTGCTGAGGAGTTGTGTCACTCAGCCAGCAAGGCTGTGTCACAGCAGCCTCTGTTGACTAAGATGGGAATGAAAGGAAACCGGGTTGTTTATTCTCTGGATCTAACCTGTCAACAACTTGAATGATGGAGTGAGTTCTTACTCATGTAGAAAATAGACAAGAGTCCTTCCCTGTGATACAAGATGAGCAAATCTACTCTGACTGTCCTCTCATCCTGCAGCTGGTGGGGTCAGAAAGAGCCACTTCTTCTTTTTTTTTTTTTTTCTTGTTGTAGTTATTATTGTTGTTGTCGTTGTTGGATAGGACAGAGAGAAATGGAGAGAGGAGGGGAAGACAGAGAGGGGGAGAGAAAGACAGACACCTACAGACCTGCTTCACCGCCTGTGAAGCGACTCCCCTGCAGGTGGGGAGCCGGGGTTCGAACCGGGATCCTTATGCTGGTCCTTGTGCTTTGCGCCACCTGCGCTTAACCCGCTGCGCTACAGCCCGACTCCCTTCTTTTTTTTTTTTTTAATTTTTATTTATAAAAAGGAAACACTGACAAAACCATAGGATAAGAGGGGTACAACTCCACACAACTCCCACCACTGGAACTCCGTATCCCATCCCCTGACAACTTTCCTATTCATTACAGAGCTCAAGGGCCCGGGTTCAAGCCCCTGACCCCACCTGCAGGGAGAAAGCTTCACGAGTGGTGAAGCAGGGCTGCAGATGTCTCTGTCATTTTGGGGGCCATGTGGAGGTGCACTTGATTAATGCTCACATTACAGAAAGAGCCACTTCTAAAGAATATTGTCACATATGCATAAGGAAATGGTTTTCAGTATGATAGTAAATGGAATACTATGCTGCAATTAAAAAGGATGACATTGTGTATGTTAGGACAAAATGGATGGAACTGGAGGTAAATGCTTAGCAAAGTAATAGAAGAGATAAAAAATTAGCAGATGGTTTCACTCATACACAGAATGTAGATAAACAAAAGAACTTGCAGGGGGGAAAAGGAATAGCCAATCATCTCTAAGAGTTTGTGAGAACTGTGGTAGTTAGCACTGTGTGTGTGGCAGAGGGATGAGAGCAGAGTGGGGTACAGAATTTTGATTGTGAGAAGTGGAACTGTAAAACTGTAACCCAAAAATTTTATAATCCTCTATACCACTAT
Source organism: Erinaceus europaeus (assembly GCF_950295315.1). NCBI lineage: Eukaryota > Metazoa > Chordata > Mammalia > Eulipotyphla > Erinaceidae > Erinaceus > Erinaceus europaeus. Next base: position 78,215,631 of record NC_080168.1, on the reverse strand, counting down.
TCAATCATTAGTAAAATGTTTATGAATAAATTAATAAAAAGGAACAACTCTGGCATATGATACAGCTCAGATTAACCCTGAGGACTCCATACTTAATGAAATATACAAACACTTGGAGTCGGGCGGTAGCACAGCAGTTTAAGTGCCGGTGGCACAAAGCACAGCAACCAGTGTAAGGATCCCGGTTCGAGCCCCCCGGCTTCCCACCTGCAGGGGAGTGGCTTCACAGGTGGTGAAGCAAGTCTGCAGATGTCTATCTTTCTTCCCCCCCTCTGTCTTCCCGTCCTCTCTCCATTTCTCTCTGTCCTATCCAACAATGATAACATCAATAACAACAATAATAACTACAATAACAATAAAAAAACAAGGGCAACAAAAAGTGAAATTAAATAAATATACAAAAAATTTAAAAAAAGAAATATAAAAACACTATGGTTGTACTCTTTGAAGTTCCTGGAGCAACGGAATTTAAGGACAGAAAATAGAATGGTGGTTGACAAGGACTGGGGAGGGGCAATGGGGAGTCATTTTTAAATTTTCATTTGTTTATCTGATAAAGACAGAGAAACAGTGAGGGATGGGGAAGACAGTGAGAAAGAGAGAGATGCACCTACAGCACTGCTTCACCATTTGCAAAGCTTTCCCCCTACAGGTGGGGAGTGGGGGGCTTGAACCTTAGTCTTTCTCAGTGTAACGTGTGTGCTCAGCCAGGTGTGCCACAACTAGACCCCATGGAAGTCATTTTTTAATTGACACAGTCCCAGTTTGGAAAGATAGAAAAGCTCTGAAGATGGACAGTGATGATGGTAGCACAAGAATGTGACTGTGGGGACCAGGTGGTGGTGCACCTAGTTGAGAGCACACATTATAATGCACAAAGATCCAGGTTCAAGCCCCAAGTCCCCACCTGAAAGGGGGTAGCTTCAGAAGCTGTGACGCTTGCCTCTCTTTGTCTCTCCCTTTTTATCTCTCCTTTCTATGTCAACTTCTTTGTCTTGTCAAATACATAAAGTTTTTTAAAGAATGTGATTGTATTTAAAGTGATAATACAGCACACTTAATATTTATTTATTTATTGCCACCAGGGTTATTGCTGGGGCTTGGTGCGGGCACTATGAATCAACTGCTCCCGGAGGCCTTTTTTTTTTTTAAATTTTTTCTATTTTATTGGATAGGACAGAGAGAAACTGAGAGGGGAGGAGGGATAGAGAGGGAGAAAGAGAGACATCTGCAGCCCTGCTTCACCACTCATGAAGCTTTCTCCCTGCAGGTGAAGAGTGGGGGCTTGAACCCAGGTCCTTGTGCATGGTAATGTGGGCACTTAACCAGGTGTGAGACCACCAAGCCCCTCTTAATTTATTATTTGTTATTAAAAGTATGTAACAAGGTTGTAATATTACAATGTATAGTTAGTTCCACACCACACCCACTACCCAAAGTTCTGTATCACCACCCTCCTGCCTCCCAAAAATAACCACCATAGTTCTCTCAAGTCTTAGAAAGTTTGTTTGCTTCTGATTTTTTTTTAGTTCAGGTTCATGTGTATCCAATATCTAGATTCCATATATGAGTAAAAACATCTAATAGTTGTCTTTCATCTCTTTACTTATTTCACTTTATGCTCAATATTATGTTGAAGCTTGAAAGGTCCTTATAGATTGTTGGGAAAAACAGTGTCAACTCAAAGATGAATAAAGTGAATCGAGGAAGTGAAGTAACTTAGCATGCAATCAAGGTAACAGAGAGACCCAAGTCCAGCAGGGCTCACTCTTAGTATACATTCTATGGGGGTCTGGCAAACACATAATGGCATGTACCTATCGTTATAGAATATCACAGACTATTTTCATTGTCGTGGAAGCCTTCTGTGCTTTGCTCATTTATCACTCCCTCCCAAAAGATATTAATCTTTTTGTGCAGTCACAGTTTTGATTTTTCTAGAATGTCATATAGTTGGGATAATATAAAAAATAACCTTTAGGATTCTCTAATTCCATTTCAGGTGTTTCATTTCCTAACAAAGTCTCAAAACCTAGATATAGATCAGGTCCCATGAGATAGGGCATATGTTCACATGTATCCATAAATAGGGCGAATATATATACCTGAAAGCAAAAGTACACAATAGTCTATAGTGAGTCAGTATATGCAGCAAGCAATTAGAAAGACCTAAAAAGACACATAAAGTTTATAATGAAATAGTGTCTACTTAGACTTAGATACCCTCCTCACCTACTTCCTATTATACTTCCTTCAGTCACTCCAAAGCTAACCATATCAAACTAAGGACTACAAAAGCTGAATAAGGGCAAGAGACTGGCATACTTTAACGATGACCCTTTAGTTACTATCAGCTCACTCCATCAGCTGGGACCCTAGTCGAGGAGTCCTGAGATCCCCAAACAGACAAGATGGGCCTAGACCTCGAATAAATCCCTCTTTCTATTGTTACCAGTCATCTCTATCAGGAACAACACAACAGACCCCTCTGTGAGCCCCCATAGGACCTTGCCCTCAACATGGATCAACTATGGTAGAGAATGTTCCATTCTCCAAAGGAAGGTTGTACAACATACTCTATATGCTCTACTTGAGGAAGATGGGGTCCTGATATTGGGGCAGCTTGGAATGTTCCTACTCATGACCACAGAATGTGAGCTCAGATCTAGAAGGATGCAGAGGTCACACAGGCTCCTAAGCTGAATATGGGCCTCAGATCAGATCAAATTGATGGGGTTTACAGTCAACAATATTTATACACCTTTCCCATATTTGGGGGCTACTTTCTTCCCTGATCCAGCTTTCTGGTTTACCAGCCATGACAATATCTCCCCAGACAATAATTAGGATCCACCTGCATATCAAATGTCAGGCTCAAGGAAAAACAACACACACACACACACACACACACACACACAAAACCCACTAGTATAGTCATGGACACTTTGAAATATAACTAAAATAGGCCTACTAACTATCTACAAAATGGAGACCCCAAACTCTTCATCTGCACTATTCCAGCCTTTAGGTTCATGATTAGTCAACAATTTGTTTGGCCTTATGTGTTAACTCTTCTTTCAGCCACCAGGTTCCAGATGCTAACATGATGCCAACCAGACTTCCCCAGGCAGATGACCCCACCAATGTGTCCTGGAACCCCACTTCCCCAGAGCCCCGCCCCACTAGGGAAAGAGAGAGATAGGCTGGAAGTATGAATCGACCCATCAATGCCCATGTTCAGCAAGGAAGCAATTACAGAAGCCAGACCTTCCACCTTCTGCACCCCATAATGTCCCTAGGTCCATGCTCCCAGAGGGATAAAGAATAGGGAAGCTATCAGGGGAGGCGATGGGATACAGAGTTCTGCTGGTGGGAATTACGTGGAGTTGTACCCCTCTTATCCTATGGTTTTGTCAGTGTTTCCTTTTTATAAATAAAAATTTAAAAAAAACAAAGACTTCCATGCCTGAAGCTGAGGTCCTAGGTTCAATCCCTACAGCCAGACTCCCTCTCTCATTAAAATAAAATACTTAAACTTTAAAAAAATAATAACCTGGGAGTCGGGCTGTAGCGCAGCGGGTTAAGCGCAGGTGGCGCAAAGCACAAGGACCAGCATAAGGATCCCGGTTCGAACCCCGGCTCCCCACCTGCAGGGGAGTCGCTTCACAGGCGGTGAAGCAGGTCTGCAGGTGTCTATCTTTCTCTCCACCTCTCTGTCTTCCCCTCCTCTCTCCATTTCTCTCTGTCCTATCCAACAACAACAACAACAATAATAACTACAACAATAAAACAACAAGGGCAACAAAAGGGAATAAATAAATAAAATAAATATAAAAATAATAATAATAATAACCTTTCGGATTGATTCTTTTTTTTAACACTATGGTTGTCACTGGAGCCCAGTGCCTGCACAGCTCCACTGTTAACAGTGGACTTTTCTTTTCTTGTCTTTTCTTTTCCTTTTTTTAAAAAATTTTTTAAAAATATTTATTTTGTTGCCCTTGTTGTTTTTATTGTTGTAGTTATTATTGTTGTTATTGAGATTGTTGTTGGATAGGACAGAGAGAAATGGAGAGAGGAGGGGAAGACAGAGGGGGAGAGAAAGATAGACACCTGCAGACCTGCTTCACCACTTGTGAAGCCACGCCCCTGCAGGTGGGGTGCCGGGGGCTTGAACCTGGATCCTTACTCCAGTCTTTGCGCTTTGCACCACCTGCACTTAACCCACTGCGCTACCGCCCGACTCCCTCCTTTCTTTTTCTTATAGGGATAGAGAGAATAAGGAACGAGAGGAGGAGAGACAGGGAGAAAGAGAGACATCTGAAGAACAGCTCTACTACTTCTTAAACTTCTCTCTCCAACTCCCAGACAGGTGGAAACCAGGGATTTGAACTTGGATCTTTTGGCATAGAACACATGAGCATTCTACTGGGTGTGTCACCTTCCAGACTCTTCAAATTGACTTTTTTCATGTTTTTAATCTCTAAATAACAGTCCATTATATGGATGTATCACAGTCTATTCATTCACCATGGCTTTTTTAGTCCTTTGTTTCAACATTTAGCAATATTCCTTGGACACTATAGAGCCTAAATAAATAAGCAAACCAACCATCTATCAATAGGTACAGTTTCCTCAGCACAGAAGACAAGTGTCAAGAAGAAAGTTTTTGGTAGGTTCTTTCTTTAATTCATTAGTCCAACTGGGCCTAAGTCCAATTACAAGATGTAAGGCATAAGGTTTCATATTATTATTATTTTGTCTTCACTGAGGTTTTACCACTTGAGGTTGATTTTTTTTATAGAAAGATAGAGACAGACAGACAGAAAGAAATTAAGTGCAGTACTAAAGCTGCCTACAGTGCAGGAGGAGTTGGGCTCAAATCCGGGTCATCCTCATGACAAAGTAAAAAAACTAATTGAGCTATCTTGCCAGCCCTTGCTGTTTTATTTTTTTTAACACAAATTTAGAGTTTCAAAAAATTACATTCATTAAAAACACTGTGAATGCTTATATTCCTAATCTCATTAAAGAACAAAAATATACACCAGTTGTTAAGAGCTGATTCCCCTGTAACTGTGACATTGTACTTTTCAATGTCTTCTTCCAGTTCAGAAAAGTGTTCTGTGGTGCCCTCTTCTGGCTTCTGAGTTTTAAAAGAAAAATGACATAGTATGTTTTGTTGTCCTGGGAAATTTTTATCCACAAAATGACATCTCAAGGGCATATCAGTACATTATTTTGAATGCCTGAGGCCCCAGAGCATGCATTCCTAGCACCATGCCACACCAGAGTGGAGTATACTCTAGTCCTCCTTTCACTCTCTCATAATTATTTTTTTAAACAGCATTTAGCTTCTCTCTGCAGTAAAATTGCTTCCTTGAGATTGATTGCTCTTTGTTCCAGTCATATCTTTCAATAACTTCAAATCAGAATATTCCATCTGCCAAAAACATAGTCTGGTTGTGATTTTTCTGTTAGTAGCCAAGTTTTGCTAGGCTGTATAGCTGATCTTAAGAAAGCATACATTTAAATAAGAAAACTATATTATTTTATAGTTCTGGCAGCAGAATGCACATGCCACATTAGAAGCTTCATGAACTGGCCCTCGTGTCATTCACCGGTCTCTCCTCTCTCACACACATGCTCCCTCAACCCCATAATGCTTTGGCCCCCCAGAAGACCATCTGCTGATTGTCATCATTTCTCCCATAGAACAATTTTTTGGGGTTAAAAATTGCTTTTCCTTGCTCTTCAACCCCACTGCTTCCCAGTCTTCATGAATGTCACAGTTACAATACTTAGCTGTATATTTCTTTAAATGATTAATCAAAGGTTGTGCTAGTTGGATGCAGGCTTTGAATCTTGAAGGAAATAACTACTCATTGACATTCATTCTGTGTTTAGCATAGGGGCACAGTAATTGTTGACTGAATTACTATAAACTGAGATGGGTTGAAAGTCATAAAGGAATCTATGAATATTCAGACAAAACTAGCAATTGTCTCCTCAAGATTTCCCTTTTTTGCTTTCAGTAACTATTTGGTACAAAGGCCATCAAGGAAACATCACTTCTATGGTGAGTGCAAATTTATTAAACCTGTAGGCCATGCAAATGCACACTGACCCTGTCTCTGTATGCTCTCTGAAAAACTTTGAGTCAAAGCAAGACCTTGATGCAATTAAAAGTGAAAGCGAACTGAAAGCACTGCCTTAATTTACTGCCAAATACATAGGGGAGAATGGGCTCAAGGTTCTGGTAAAGAATTTGGACTCAGGATGGGGAGATAGTATAATGGCTATTAAAATGACACACGGGAGTCGGGTGGTAGCGCAGCGGGTTAAACGTACTCAGCATAAGACTCCTGGTTCAAGGCCCCCGGCTCCCCACCTGCAAGGAGGTTTTGCTTCACAAGCAGTGAAGCAGGTCTGCAGGTGTCTATATTTCTCTTCCCCTCTCTGTCTTCCCCTCCTCTCTCAATTTCTCTCTGTTCTATCCAACAACAACAATAATAACCACAACAACAATAAAACAAGGGCAACAAAAGGGAAAAAATAGCTTCCAGGAGCAGTAGATTCATAGTGCAGGCACTGAGCCCCAGCAATAACTTTGGAGGTTAAAAAAAAAAAAAAGACACATGACAGAGGCTCTGAGGTCCCAAGTTCAATCCCCAGCATCACCATAAGCAAGAGGTGAGCAGTGCCCTGACAAAAACAAATCTGGACTCAGAGACTTGCCTTAAATACAGACTCTTGGGAGTCGTGCGGTAGCACAGCGGGTTTAAGCGCATGTGGCGTAAATACAAGACTCTTAAGTGATGGAACCTGGAACAGAATTGCTGCTCTTGACTCCCAATTTTATCTTCTACTCCTCACATAGCTTCGTGTTCCCTCTTGACAAGGAATTCTACTCCTAGACATTTCAGTGGTCTGAGCATGCACCTGCACACATTCAAGTACTTAGATCCTACTTCACTAACCAGGCATCACTACTTTCAGTGCCTAAACTAAATTAAACTAAACCAACCAACCATGGGAAAATAAAAGTGTCCAAACTTCCATAGGACCAACAGAGTATCAGGAATATGATGGAGAAAACTAGAGTCATGGTGCTCTGTCATTTCCCTATCATGGCTCCATATGATGGACTACTCTCTACTTTAATTTCCTCATTTATGAACTAGACTTATAACATGTGTTCATTGAGAGAACTCAACTCAGGCATCCAAGTTCGACATCCTCGAGGAAACACTCACGAAAGACATGTCTCTGATATCTGATTACTGTAAAAAATGGCGACTAATCCCTAGCACTGCAAAAACGGTATCATCTGTTTTCCATCTACACCATGCCTCGGCCTCGCGTGAGCTTAATGTGCAGCTTGGCGATACGAGAATCCGGCATGAAGCCCAGCCAGTCTATCTTGGTGTTACTCTCGATCGCACTCTGTCATTTCACAAACATCTCATAAAAACTGCAGCAAAGGTGGGCGCGAGGAATAACATCATTGCAAGACTGGCCAGCTCCTCATGGGGTGCGAGCGCTCCCACACTATGATCATCATCTCTGGCATTATACTATTCCACTGCAGAATTCTGTGCCCCAGTATGGTTCCGTAGCCCCCATGTCCACTTGGTCGATTCCAAATTATATTCCTCCATGAGGATAATTTCTGGAACCATCGGTTCCATCCCGGTTCCATGGCTGCCAGTTCTTAGCAACATCGCCCCGCCAGATATTCGTCGGGATGCGACATCATCTAAGTTCATTTCCCACGTCTACGATCGACCGGACCTGCCAATATACGCGGATATCTTCGCCCACCGTGTCCAACGCTTGACGTCTCATCACCCAATCTGGTCCCCTACGCCTACACTGAACTTCTCTGTTCCAGACTCTTGGAAACAGAGTTGGCAGTCAGCTGAGGTAAAGAACAAACACCTCATCACAGACCCCTGCAAGCGTCAACCTGGCTTTGACCTAGCACGTTATGATTGGGCCCTCCTCAATCGCTATCGAACAGGCCATGGCCGGTGCGCCGCTATGTTCCATCGCTGGGGAGCCAGAGACGACCCGAACTGCCCCTGCGGCTCCAGACAGACTATGACCCACATAGTCAATGACTGCCACCTCTCCAGATTCAAAGGAGGTCTCGAAACTTTACATCAGGCTCAACCTGACGCTGGCTACGGAAGAAGGGCAAACGCTAGAAGAAGAATTGAGAGAACTCAGTGAACTCATAAGTGCATAGTTCTTGGCATACAACCAAGTACTCAATTAGTTTTGACTGCTGTTATTTGAAGCAGTATTTCTGTGATTCAGATTGGAATGGTTACACTGGTTGATATTCAATGCAAAAATGTTTTGTTTTTTCTTTATATTCTTCTATAGTCTTGGATGGGCAATTTCTACAGAAAAAAAAAAGGTTAATTTTGCCTAGTATCATATATATGGCAATCAAACCATATGGTCTTTTCTTTTTCTCTCTTTCTGGTATCAAAGTTAGGAGCATTTTCAGTACCATGACTCCACATGTGAATAATCTGCATTTGCTCTTCCTCATGTCCCATTTCTGCGGTTCAGGGACTCAAGGGAAGAAGCTCTAAATAACTGTCTACAATACATGTCAATGCAGAAAAAGGAAGTGGGGTCCTGCCTATTTGCTTCTGAGAGGAAGTTCGCTGTCTGGTGAGTGTGGATTGGCTCTGATTACTTTTGTCTCCCTACAGACCAAGCTCCAGTGATAACCCTGGTGACAACAGTTGGTGGGTGAGAATGTTTTGCAGACAGCTGTTGTGGAGAGATGAGAAATTATAACCATATGTCAACAGCTGTGCTGCAAACCATCACTCTCCCTCCAAAAAAATTAAAATAATAATAATTTCTAAAGTATCTTTTAAAAAGTTCTATTTCCTAGACCTCTCATCAACTTCAATATAAATCATAATATAAACACCCCTTGATGAGTTAAAGAACTAACAGTGTCAGGTAGCAGCGCACTGAGCTAAGCCCATATAGTATGAAGTGCAAGGACCCGCTCAAGGTTCAAGCCCTCGGCTTCCCACCTGCAGAGGGGTAGCTTCACAAGCGGTGGAGCAGGTTTTCAGGCCTTTCTCTCTCCCTCTCTACCTTCCCCTCTTCTCTCAATTTCTCTCTGTCCTATTTAAAAAAAAAAAAAAAAGATCACAGGAACAGTGAATTCATAGTACAGGCACGTTTGGACCCTAGTGATAACGCTGGGGGCAAGAGAGAGAGAGGGAGAGAGAGAACAAACTAGCAGTGTTTTCTGACAAACTGCCTTTTGTATCCAAAAAGAGAAAATACTTCTACTTTGTGTATATTTCTCTTTGATCTTACCACTCATGGTCTCCCAGTCCAGAGGGATTGGCCTGGTCCTTAGACAATAGTTTTTGTTTTCTTCCCAGAAAGTGAAAAGAATGCCTTTCATCTAGAATGAGGGATTAAATCTTTATCTGTAAGAAGTCAACAGGAATTTTTTGCAATAATGTTTTGAAATGAAAGTGTCTTGAGAGCACCTACCCTTCTGATACTATTTGAGAGAAACTCAACTGAAAGAGAAACTCCACTGAAAGCCTGCTGGAGAAAAAAGAAAAAAGTCTTATGGTAACTAAATTTGACTGTTACCCATGACTACCTTGAGTTTAGTCAAACAGTGGAAACTGAAAACAAGCACTTGTCAATACCTCAGCATGTGACTCGTACAAGGATTAACAGCTATGACTCAGGGAGCTGTTATAAGACAAAACCCATCCAAGTGAATTTGAAGATCTAATTGGCTTTATTCAGTGATTCAGGAGCCAGGCAACATCATATCTAGTCAGTAGAAGGAAGTTCTTAGGAGTCGTCCAAAATTAAAAGTTCTTATAGGCAAAAAGAAGGCATAATATGGGACTAACAGGCTATTTAGCAAGAGAAAAAGGTTGTTTTCCAAAAGGGGTTGAAACTGTAAATTAGATATTAAATTTTGGTTTGACAATGTGATCTTGGCACAAGATCTGTTGTTGTTTTTTTTTTTAACAGTACTGAGATAGAAACTTGGGTTGAAATTTCCTGACTTTGCATCTCAGCTTCCTGGTAAAACAGCAGATTCACAACCTGGTAGAGTTCTTTTCCCAAAAAAATTCAAACCACATATAGTGACTCATTAAATAAGTAAATGTCATAAAACATACTTGGGTAACTGCTGGGCAAACTAAAAAGCTGACAACAGCTACTCAATAAGGCATGGCACATGTTTTCTCTTCTTCCTCCTCCCCTTCCACCCCCCTCCTGTAAGCACTATGGCTGGTTATTTCTTTAACCCTTTAAGCAGCTGTGAGGTTAATGAACACTGAAAAAAAGTTGCTCTCTTTTCACAGGAAAACTGAAGATGTGGGCCTGGGAGTCAAGTTAGAGATTTGTGTCTCCAAGACAGCTAAGGAAGACGGAAGTCCAGTTAAGTCCCACCCTTACAACCAGGTTCCTTAGAACAAGAGTGAAAAGTCAAATGGGTGCCCATTCTTCACCTTTACAGCTTTGAAGGCTGCTGGGTTAATTGGGACCTAGTTCTTCAAATCTTTTGTCTTCTCTGAATTCCTTATATTAGGTGTAATCACACATGATGAAAAGTACCAAATATTCCCTCAAACATGCTAATTTAGTTTGCTTTTGGGTGCCACAGAAATACAAAAGTATTTATTGAGATATCTTGATTTGGGGCAAGAGCATAGACAACATAATGGTTATGGAAAGAGACTCACATGCCTAAGGCCCCAAAGTCCCAGGTCCAATACCCCACACCACCATAAACCAGCAGTGAGTGCCATGGCAAAAAAAAAAAAAAAGAAAAAAATATATATATTTGGGTTTGCAGGTTGATTAGAAATTCTGCTTTTTTTCCTTTCTATTTCTATTTCTTTTTACCTTCCTTCCTTCTTTTTCTTATCATTTTTTTTCTTTATTTCTTAGATAAAGACAGAGTGAAAGAGAATTCAGCACTGAAGCTTTCTTCAGTGAAGTGGATGGCAGGCTTGAACCACTAGGCCATATAAAGCGCAAAACAGCACACTAAGTAAGTGAACTATTTTTTGAGAGATTTATTTATTTATTTTATTAATGGGGAAGGAAGACAGAACCAGACAATCACTCTGGCATACTCAATACCAGGGATCAAACTGAGGACTTCTTGTTTTCTTCTTTTTTTTTTTGCCTCCAATGTTATTGCCGGGACTCAGTGCCTGCACCATGAATCCACTGCTCCTGGAGACCATTTTTTCCCTTTTGTTACCCTGGTTGATATACCATTGTTGTGGTTACTATTATTGTTGTTATTGATGTCATTGTTGGATAGGACAGAGAGAAATGGAGAGAGGAGGGGAAGACAGAGAAGGGGAGTGAAAGATAGACACCTGCAGACCTGCTTCACCGCTTGTGAAGCGACTGCCCTGCAGGTGGGGAGCCAGGGGCTCTAGCTGGGATCCTTACACCGGTCCTTGCACTTTGCGCCACGTGCGCTTAACCTGCTGGGCTACCACCGGACCCTCTGGACTTTACTTTTTCACTTCACCTACTGCACCACCACCCAGGCTACATTTCCCTGCTTTTCTTATTCTGGTTGTTCTAGATCAAGGGAGGAATTTTTTTTTTTCTGCCAAGGGTCATTTGGATACTTATGTCATTTGTGGACTATACAATGTTATCAACTTAAAATCAACATTTAATGTTGCTATTTGAAAAATAAAATCTCCTAGATGTATTAAATTTCAAGTCCTACATGTTGTTGCCTTGGCAAGATTAAATCAAATGATGATCTGGCCTGAGGGCCAGATGTTTCTCTCCCTATTCTAGATGATAGACAAATGAGTCTAATTGCATAAACCATCAAGACAGAAGGCTAGTGCTATAGCCTCTCCTATATGTAATGTATGGAAGAAAGAGATCAAAGTGAATTATTCCTGGAACCCTGGGAAAGGTGGGAGGGGTAAATAGTGCACTAACAGAGAGCACAGTTTAATTTACCAGGGCTCAGGCCCCCAGTCCCCACCTGCAGGGAGGAAGCTTCAAAAGCAGTGAAGCTGTGTTGTAGATGTCTCTATTTCTCTCTTTCTCCCCCTTCCCTTCTCTCTTTCCATTTCTCTCTCCATATATCATTATATAAATGGCTGTGAAGAGTCATTGAGCAGACACTGTACCCTAGTAATAAGCCTTGTAGCAAGAAATAAAAAATAAAATAGCTGTTATGGGAGAGAGGGGAAGTTGTATTAGTAGCCTCCCCAATGACTGTGGTAGCTTGTCACACCCCGGTGAGATGCCATATTGGGATTCAGTTCCCATAGTAACAGACCCTTGGGTAGATTCAGAGAGTATTTTCTTTTCTTTTTTAAAAAATTTCTTTATTGGGGAATTAATGTTTTACATTCAACAGTAAATACAATAGTTTGTACATGCATAACATTCCCCAGTTTCCCATATAACAATACAACCCCCACTAGGTCCTGTCATCGTTCTTGGACCTGTATTCTCCCCACCCACCCACCCCAGAGTCTTTTACCTTGGCACGATACACCAATTCCATTTCAGGTTCTACTTTTTTTTTTTCTGATCTTGTTTTTCAACTTCTGCCTGAGAGTGAGATCATCCCATATTCATTCTTCTGTTTCTGACTTATTTCACTTAACATGAGTTTTTCAAGGTCCATCCAAGATCAGCTGAAAACGGTGAAGTCACCATTTTTTACAGCTGAGTAATATTCCATTGTATATAGACCACAACTTGCTCAGCCACTCATCTGTTGTTGTACACCTGGGTTGCTTCCAGGTTTTGGCTATTACAAATTGTGCTGCTAAGAACATGTGCATACACAGATCTTTTTGGATGGGTGTGTTGGGTTCCTTAGGATATATCCCCAGGAGAGGAAATGCAGGATCATATGGTAGGTCCATTTCTAGCCTTCTGAGAGTTCTCCAGACTGTTCTCCTCCACAGAGGTTGGACCAATTGACATTCCCACCAGCAGTGTAGGAGGGTTCCTTTGACCCCACATCCTCTCCAGCATTTGCTGCTGTTACCTTTTCTGATGTATGACATTCTCACAGGAGTGAAGTGGTATCACATTGTTGTCTTTATTTGCATTTCTCTGACAATCAGAGACTTGGAGCATTTTTTCATGTGTTTCTCGGCCTTCTGGATCTCTTCTGTGGTGAATATTCTGTCCATGTCCTCCCCCCATTTTTGGATGGGGTAATTTGTTGTCTTGTTGTTGAGTTTGGCAAGCTCTTTATATATTTTGGTTATTAAACTCTTGTCTGATGCATGACATGTAAAGATCTTCTCCCATTCTGTGAGGGGTCTCTTGGTTTGGGTAGTGGTTTCTTTTGCTGTGAAAAAGCTTTTTAATTTGATGTAGTCCCATAGGTTTATATTTGCCTTAGTCTTCTTTGTAATTGGATTCGTTTCATTGAAGAAACGAATCATTCATGTCTTTAAAATGTATGCGGAAAGGAGTTCTGCCAATATTTTCCTCAAAGTATCTGATAGTTTGTGGTCTAACATCCAAGTCCTTGATCCACTTGGAATTTACTTTTGTATTTGGTGAAATACAGTGGTTCAGTTTCATTCTTCTGCATGTTTCAACCCATTTTTCCAACACCATTTGTTGAAGAGACTCTGCTTTCCCCATTTAATAGTCTGGGCCCCTATGTCAAAGATTAGATGTCTATAGGTGTGGGGGTCAGAGAGTATTTTCTTGTTGGTTCACAGCCTGCTAGAATGACCAGATACTGTTATTCACCAGCCATAGAGTGTTCACATAACTGTTATTATCTAGACTGAGGTTCTACATACATATCACAACAGAATCCCCATCCATGGAAACCTAGTGATGGTTGAGAACTCACACTCCTAACTAGCCATGTTCAAATATAGACTCCAAGTCCAGGTCCTCATTGAACCTAAACCATAATGAGAAGACAGAGGAAGTTACCCAGTGTTGGACTAAGGCAACAACTGAAAGAAAACTCCAAATTCAAAAAGATTTATATATATATTACAGTCTTTTTTTTTTATTTTATTTTTTTAATATATTACAGTCTTAAGGTTGTTCACTCAAATGAAAATTCCAGTGGAAGGGGGGGCAGGCAGTGGTACTCCAGGTTAAGTGCACATAGTAAGAAACCCAAGTACCTGCACAAGGATCCTAGTTCAAGCCCCAGCTCCCCATCTGCACAGGTGAAGCAGGTCTGCAGGTGTCTTTCTCTTTCCTTCTCTCTATTTCCTCTTCCTTCTAAATTTATCTCTGTCCTATAGAGGGGGAGAAAAAAAAAGGCCACCAGAAGAGGCGAATTTGTAGTGCCAGCACCAAGTCCCAGAGGCTCAGCACAGCACTGTCCCTCTGTCTCTGTCTTTCTATCTGAAAAAGTCAGCATGCAGTGGTTCTGAAGTTTCAGCGAAGACAAAAACAAACAAATAAAACAAAATGGAAAAAAAAAAGGAGAAAGAAGTCAGATAAAGATTATAGTACCTGAGATGAAAACATAGTAGAAGAGATCACTACCAGAAAGATAAGACTAAGATCAAAGTGATGAGTTGGAGGGTAGGGTAGAGGCCTTCAAGAAAATCCAGCAAAAAGAAAAGAGAACTAAAGCAAATGCATGTCATAGGAGAAAGTGATGGGACAATATCAAGAGGAACAACACTTGGAAAGTGATGGGACAATATCAAGAGGAACAGCATCATAGGGGTGCCAGGAGAAGAAGAGAAATGACAGGATTTTTTTTTTGAAGTCTAAGAATTAGAACTGGTGTGGGGGTAGCTATCATTATGGTTATGCAAACAAACTCTCATGCCTGAGGCTCTGAAGTCCCAGATTCAATCCCCTGTACCACCATAAGCCAAATCTAAGCAGTGCTCTTCTTAAAATAAATAAATAAATAAATAAATAAATAAATAAATACCAGAACTGACTGTTGTGTTGGGCTGATATTACCAGAATGCACATTTTGAACAGTTAGAAGCTATGTTGAATATGTTAAAAAAAAAAAAAAAAAGGCACACCATTGGAAGAATTCATTGACCATATACGCGGATATCTTCGCCCACCCTGTCCAACGCTTGACGTCTCGTCACCCAATCTGGTCCCCTACGCCTACACTGAACTTCTCTGTTCCAGACTCTTGGAAACAGAGTTGGCAGTCAGCTTAGGTAAAGAACAAACACCTCATCACAGACCCCTTCAAGCGTCAACCCGGCTTTGACCTAGCACGTTATGATTGGGCCCTCCTTAATCGCTATTGAACAGGCCATGGCCGGTGCACTGCTATGTTCCATCGCTGGGGAGCCAGAGACGACCCGAATTGCCCCTGCGGCTACAGACAGACTATGACCCACATAGTCAATGACTGCCACCTCTCCAGATTCAAAGGAGGTCTCGAAACTTTACATCAGGCTCAACCTGACGCTGTTGACTGGCTACGGAAGAAGGGCAAACGCTAGAAGAAGAAGCTCACTTAATTCTATGATTTTATCTTTTTTTTAACACCATGTAAAATATTTATTGTGACTTTTTCTCCTGAGACATAAAATTCTTTATTTTCCCTAGCTCTCAAATGATACAGTTGCTGAACCTCTTCCAGCTGGTCTTGCCATGATATTTCCATCCTATTATCAGTAGACTTGGTAAATGGTAGATATTGAACCATCTTCATGTTTGTACATTTCTTGTAAATCTTCCATCAATTCAAACATTCCAGGATAGTTAACTTGAATTTCATCAATATCCTTCTTCAAATGTTGAGCTATGTAACCTCTTCCACAACCAACATCCAAAACAAGGGGGAAATATCTGGCTATGTCATATACTCGATCTGCAATTCGACTTCCAACCTCCTCCCTCAGGTACTCAAACTTCCTATGCTGGGGTTGCTGGGCCACCCAATTTTTCTGTTTTCTCTTCAAATCCCAGTCAAAGATATTTAAGGCTCTAGAAGACACTCTGCCTGGGGGAGAGATGCTGAAGATGAACTTCCTGAAACCGAGCTTCTTGGCTGGGACTCCAGTGGCAGAAGGTCCCCTCCACAAGATGCAGAGTCTAGTCAGCCTCTGCATCTTCATCGCCAACGCCACTAGCCTTCTTGGCTTTGCTCAATTTTCTTATCTTTTTAAAGATTTAGTTTAGTGGTCTGGGAGGTGGCACAGTGGATAAAGCATTAGACTCTAGAGCTTGAAGTCCTGAGTTCAATTTCAGCAGCACATGCACCAGAGTGATGTCTGGTTCTTTCTCTCTCTGTTCCTATCTTTCTCATTAATAAATAAAATTTAATAAAATAAAGATTTAGTTTATATATACATATGAAATAGAGATTCACATGAGGTAGAGAGGAGAGAGAGAGAGAAGCCAGAGCACCACCTCAGCTTGTGGTGCCAGGGATCAAGCTAGGAGCATCAGGTATGAAAGTCTCACACTACCAGTTGAGCCACTTCTCCAGCTGAAATTTTATGACTTTCAATAATCAGTGTTCTAGAATGTCTTGTTTCAAGAGACTAAAGATAAGCTACAAAGAGAATACATTTTATACTTTGCCTAGGGACTGAGGAATTTCCTGAATTATCTATTAAAACCTCAAGATAATTGAAATATGGCTGCCATCCTAAGCCAAGAAGATGAATTCACTAGTATCCTCAACTTCGATGTGCTTTAAATGACATGTTGCACATCACTGTGAAAGCTCCAAACTGCAGCTTTGAGACTTCCTTGGAGGAAAAGGCAGCTGGTTCAGAAGCTGTAAGCATGTATCTTAAATGGAGATTTTTTTTCCCCTAAACTTGGGGCCTGTCTCTGACTCTTGACATAATTGTAGGATCAAGCTCCAGGTTGGTTCTGTTCATGCTCTTGGACAGGTTCTGCCAAGCCTGGATCCCTGTTTTAAAAAGGGCATAGGTACCTCATTACTTCCAGAACTGGAATGCAATTGATAATTCCAGCAATACTGAGTTTATAGATGATTTCCAGTAGTTTGGGGGCAGAGTTTCTGCTGGAATTACCTTCCTCCCTTTCTATATCCCCGTCCTTGTCCCTTCTCAATTTCTCTCTTTCCTATTGAATAAAATGGAATAAGAAAAAAAAAAGGAAAAAGGGGGGAGATAGTATCGCAGGGGGTTAACGCACATGGCAAAAAGCTCAAGGACCCGTAAGGATCTTGGTTCAGAGCCCCCGGCTTCCCACCAGCAGGGGTCGCTTCACAAACGGTGAAGCAGATGTGCAGTTGCCTATCTTTCCCCTTCTCGGTCTTCCCCTCCTCTCTCAACGTTCTCTCTTTCCTATCCGACGACAGCAATGACAACAATAATAATAACAACAACAATAAACTACAGGGGCAACAAAAGGGAAAAAAGAGCCTCCAGGAGCAGTGGATTCGTAGTGCAGGCACTGGGCCCCAGCAATAACCCTAGAGGCAAAAAAAAAAAAAAAAAGGCCCCAGGAGCTGTGACTTCATAGTGTTGGCACTGAGCCCCAGCAATAACCCTAGAAGCAAGGAGGGAAGGAGGGAGAAAGGGAGGGAAGAAGAGAGAGAGAGAGAGAGAGAGAGAGAGAGGTTGTGCACTCAGGAGTAGATAGCATAATAGAGATTCTCATGACTGAGGCTCCAAAGTTCCAGGTTCAATTCCCTGCACCACCATAAGCCAGAGCTGAGCAGTGCGCTGGTTAAAAAAAAAAAAAAAAAAAAAAAAACCAGAGAGAGAGGAGATGGCCCACAGACATATGCGGAAATGCTCCAATTCACTCATCATTAAAGAAATGCAAATTAAAACCACATTCAGATTCCACCTCACTCTTGTGAGATTGGGCTTCATCAATAAAACTAGAGAAGATAAGTGTTAATTACCTTAGCATCCAACAATTTCACTCCTAGGTATTTACCCACAAGATGTAATATTTTTCTTCTTTTGCCTCCAGGGGCTGGGGCTCCGGAGCGTACCTGCACTACCAATCCACTGCTCCTGGCGGCCATGTTTTTGTCCATTGTTGTTGTTGCTGCTGCTGTTATTGTCGTTGTTGTCACTGGATAGGACAGAGAGAAATGGAGAGGGCAGGGGAAGACAGAGGGGGAGAGAAAGAGAGACACCTGCAGACCTGCTTCACCGCTTGTGAAGCGACCCCCCTGCAAGTGGGGAGCTGGGAGTTCCATGGCGTCCTTGTGCGGATCCTTGCTCTTTGGACTGTGTGCACTTAGCCCTGTGACCTGTCACCTAGCCCCCAATAACACTGATTTCAAAGGGGGGCTCGGCAGAGAGGGGGCGGTAGCGCAGCATACGGTGCAAAACACAAGAACCCTTAAGGATCCTGGTTACAGCTCCCGACGGCTCCCCACCCGCAGGGGGTTCGCTTCACAAGTGGTGCAAGTCTGCAGGTGTCTGTCTTTCTCTCCCCCTCTCCAGCGATAACCCAGAAGGGGGAGAGAAAGTGGGGGGGGAGAGAGAGAGATAGAGATAACATAGATTTTTAAAAAGAACTAAAAAAAAAAAAAATGCAACTTGACCTGTGCTGAGGGGAGCCTGAGATGGTGAGGAGGGGGAATTGCTACCAGCTCCTCGGCCTGGACAGCAGCCCTGAGGCCATGACCGCCTGTCCAGCTGCTGCCCTTCTCCTCAGAGAAGCGGGGCCCCGAGCACGTCAGGGGCAGCTGACCATCCAGGCTGCAGTCCTGCAGGAGGGATGATGCACTGCCCATTGCAGTCCCGGAAGCCCGAGGCTATTCCAGTCATTTCCTCTGTGACACAAACAGGAAATGGAGTATGTGGCTTCTGTAAAAGCCGCATTTGGATTTTTCTAGCGAGATCAGGCGGGGGACCTCTTTACTGAGACCCCAGCTACTGGCCCATGTGCAGGGCCCGCCTCCCGAGGCGCCACAGCTGACCAGCCTCTGCACTTACTCCAGCACAGCCCAGCCTGCGGGGATGGTGTGCTCACCTGAGAGAAAAGCTAATGTACAAGAATCTGGATAAAAACGTTCCCACAGGAGGCCGGGCCATAGTAAAGCACAAGGACCGGCGTAAGGATCCCGGTTCAAGCCCCCGGCTCCCCACCTGCAGGGGGTAGCTTCACAAGCAGTGAAGTAGGTCTGCAGATGTCTTTCTCTCCCCCTCTCTGTCTTCCCCTCCTCTCTCCATTTCTCTCTGTCCTATCCAACAAAAATGACAGCAATAACAATAAAAATAACAACAAGGGTAGCACAAGGAGAAAAAATAGCCTCCAGGAGCAGTGGATTTGTGGTGCAGGCACCGAGCCCCAGCAATAACCCTGAGGGCAAAAAAAATATATATATTTTTAAAAGTACCCACTGTTTCTGTCCACAAACTTACCTGTCATGTTGGTGATGCCCCTGCAAGTCAGAGTTCAGTGATCTTGAGGGAAACGGGGACTCAAAGTATTTTTTTTTCCTCCAGCACTAAGAATCCACTGCTCCTGGCAGCCATTTTTATTTTTCTATTTTATTACATAGGAGAGAGAGAAATTGAGAGAGGAGGGGCGATAGAGAGGGAAAGAGAAAGACAGAAACCTGCAGACCTGTTTCACTGCTTGTGAAGCGTCCCCCCCCCCCCCCCCCGCAAGTGGGGAGCCGGGGGCTCGAACCCAGATCCATGCACGAGTCCTTGCGCTTAGTACTATATGCGCTTAACCAAGTGAGTCACCGCACAGTCCCCTCAAATATCTTTTGTATCTGCCATCTCCTACTCTGAGTATTCATACATTCTTTCATTCATTATTTTGATAGAGATAGAGAAGTCAGAGAGTGAACGAAACCACAGCACCATATAATATATATATATATTTTTTTGCCTCCAGGGTTATTGCTGGTTATTGCCTGCACTAGAATCCACTGGCCCTGAAGGCTATTTTTTCCCTTTTGTTGCCGTTGTTGCTTATCACTGTTAATATCGTTGCTGTTGTTGTTGGATAGGACAGAGAGAAATCGAGAGAGGAGGGGAAGTCATAGACACAGAGAGGGGGAGAGAAAGATAGACGCCTACAGACCTGCTTCACTGCTTATGAAGCAACCTCCCGGCAGGTGGGAAGCCCCGGGCTCAAATCATGATCCTTACTCGGTTCTTGTGCTTTGCGCCACACGCACTTAACTGCTGCACTACCACCCGGACCCCCAAAGCTTCTTTCAGTGTTGTGGGGCCTGAGCTTGAACCTGTGTCATGCATATGTCACACAATGCAGCGCACCAACCAAATAAGCTATTTGGCTAGCACACTACTTCTGGTATTAAAAATATTAAGAGATTCTTTAGTCTCTGTGTAAATAAAGCCTGACCCATTCTTTTGCGTTAAAAAGAAAATTTATTGACCTAGAAATCTGGTATATTCTAGGTAGTCTCTTAGAAGCATTTTTCTCTGTAATACATACCCCTTCTTACAGAAGAGGTTGTTTTAGCATATTGAAAGAGTAAGTGTTGATTAAATAGCAATATGATTGGGACCGAGCAGTAGTGTACTAAGTACACATGTTAATTACTATGTGTGAGGACCTGGGTTTAAGCATCCTGTTACCACCTGCAGGGAGGAAGCTTCATGAGCTGTGAGCCAGTATTGCCATGGTCTCTCTCTCCTGTCTTCCTTAATGCTCTCTATTTCTTTCTGTCCTTCCAAATAAGAGAAAGGAAAAAAAAAGGGGGGGCGTTGCCAAGAGCCGTGGAGTCATTATGCAGGCACTGAGCCCCAGCAATAATCCTGGTGGGGAAAAAAGTTATATGATGAATTACTCTATTGTTTTTAAAGATGTATAATTGGTTATAGAAATTCTGAAGTTAAGGGCCATGTATTATTATGCACAAGAAACCAGGTTCAAGCCCTCAGTCCCCACCTGCAGGGGGGAAGCTTCATGAGTGTTAGAGCAAAGCTGCAGATATCTGTCTCTCTTTCCCTCCTTATTTTCCCTCCCTCTCAATTTCTCTCTGGTCCATCAAATAAAATAAATTAATTAAATTTTAAAAAGAAATGCTGATGTTATAATGTTTTTGTAGTTGGATAATATAAATATACAGTGATTTCCTACTTTTGTAATGTGTGTATACATATATATACCTTCATGTAAAAAAAAAATATATATATACACAAAAAGACAAAGAAAATACATCGGCATATTAAGAGTAATTGTTCATAAGTTATGGATAATTTAGGATTCTCCTATATTCCAATGATCTTACAGTGACCCTATTTAAAACCAGAGATGGGGGAACCCACAAATTGAACACTTTAAATAGTCATATTGTCCAATGTGTCTAATTATTTATGCTGGGACACCAGCAAAGGTGATGAAAGTAAATATTGATAATACCAAACATATAAATTTGCTCATTTTTTAAACTATTTACTTGTGTTCCTTGGCCATACACCATCCCCAAACTGCCAAGTTGTCTCTAAAATAACAGATTAATGGTTATGTAAAAGACCTTCATGCTTTTAGGTCCCAGGTTTAATCTCAGATTCCACCATAAACCAGAGCTGAGCAATGCTCTGAAAAAAGCCCAGGAATAAATGATGGTGTTCACTTGCTAACAATTCCATTGAACACATTCTCTTATCTTTCAATTAGCATTTTATTCTTTTTTTTTATTCTCTGTTTGTTCTCCAGATCATTGGAGGGGGGATTATAGTTTATAGGACAGTTATTGACACATGAATTTGTCTTCTCCCCATAGTAGATGTTTGCACACCACTCCTACCACCCACCCACCCAAGTCTTTCTTCATCATCATCCTATGTTCTTTCCAACCCCTTCTCGACCCTCCAGAGTCTTTTACTTTGCTGCAATACACCATACTCCGTACAGGTTTCACTTCATATTTTCCTTTTCTCTTTTTTCCTTTCCTTTTTCTCTCCTTTTCTTTTCTTTTATCTTTTCTTTCTTGCCTTTAGTGCAATTTATGAGTGCAGTCATCTGGCATTCAACCTTCTCCTGGCTCATCTCACTTTACATGACTCTCTCAAATTCCATGCCAGATGAGAGGAAGTTTCATAATTTTTTTAATAGTTGCATTGTATTCCATTGTGTACTTATACCCCAACTTTCTTATCCACTTTTCTGTTGTTGGGGCATCTGATTTGTTTCCAAGTTTAAACTATTACACATTATGTTATGACCATAGGTGTACATAGGTCTCTTTGGTATTTCTGTGTTTGGGGGGTACATCCCTAGGAAAGGGACTGCCAAGCCCATTTCTAGTGTTCTGAGGAATCTTCAGACTGTCTTCTGACATTCAACTGACATTCCCACCTACAGTATATAATACACTGGTATATTGCACCAAAGTAAAAAACTCTGGGGTGGGTGCGGGGGAAGAGTACAGGTCCTGGAAAAGGATGACAGAGGATCTAGTGGCGGTTGTATTATTATGTGGATAACTGAGAAATGTTCTGCATGTACAAGCTATTGTATTTACTGTCGACTGTAAAACATTAATCCCCCAATAAAGAATTTTTTTAAAAAAGGTTAGCATAAAGATGATATCATATTATATTAACAGTGACAACTCTGGAAATCTTTCATTTGGAAAAAAAAAGTCAAGGTCTTAGATTTTCAACTAACCTGTTAGGTAGAAAAAAATAAAGATAGTCTTCATGTCATAACAAAGAAGAGTGTCTCCTTTAGCTTCAAATCACATGAAGAAAATAAAATAGTGTTCTATGAAGTTATAAAAATAAGTAAGAAACATTTGTAAACTGCTATGGAGTAAATTATAGTGTACTTCCAGTAGAATAATACAGAAATTATACAGTAAATTAAATAATATATATTCTTTGCATAAATAAAAATAATACATATAGATTTTCTTATTAAAAAAATAAATTAAGGTGAATACAATACTTACCTTGCAGGGGAGGATACCATGATCATGAAAGTGGTTTTCTCAGGGTGAGACTTACTCATTGCACTCTGGATGTGCTGACCCCTAAGAGTTCCCCAAATGTGGGAAACTCAACTGCATAATTTGTGGTCCTGGGGACTGCGTTTGCACTCTCCCTTGTAAAGAAGGAGGAAAAGGAGATGAGAGGAGAGGGGAAGGGGGGAAGAAGAGGAAAGGGGGAGGGAGAAAAAGGGGGTAAGGGTGAAGGGGAAGGAGGAAGGAAAGAGGAGTGGGATGGGAAGGGAGAGGAGAAGTATAAATGTGTGTGTTGGAGTTGAGAAGTTCAAGGGCAGAGATTTCCCCTATGGTCCAAACTCTGATTTGTATTGGCAATCTGGACATGAACAAGGACCTGCCTGAACTTGATGATCCTAAATTATGTTTCAGCACTATCAAATTTACATGAAGTCACAAAGAGCACTGGGATGGTGACTGTGACAAAGAGAGTATTATGAACAAATGGAACAACTATCCTTATTTGTTCCATATCTTTAAAAGAAAATCAGTTAAAATAAACCCAGCACTGCACTAAAATTTAATACTGTTTATTTTCATTTTCCTAATTACATTACTGAAGTAGACACTTTCCTAGTTCTAGTACAGCTTACAGATGAGCAAACTGAAATTTAGAGACCTCAGAATAAACGCACGATTGATACTATATATTGCTCCATGTCTTTGCCACAGTATACACTCACTCCCTTTGCTAAAAGTATGTGGAAGGGGTTGTGTTTACTGAGTCATTGTATTTAGCTGCTTGAACAAAAGTGTTTTTGTTTTAAAAAGCAGATACTGAGACATGATGAAATTACTCATAAATCTAAATATAAAAAGCTGTAGAGATGAATGTTGTCTAAATCACTGATTGGGAAACGATGTGAACACTGAGTAATTAGGACAAAGACTAGTGGGGTTTGTGAGAATTTAGATAACAAGTAACAGGACTTTTTGTGGCAATGACCAAAGGGCACAGGACATAACTATAACTCTTTGAGTTTCAAATGGATTCTGTGGTTTTTAATTACCATTTAGATTAGGAGAAAAGTAGTCTCAGGGCAAATGGCAATTGTCCCAACTTCCTCCTCATAAGTAGAGTTTTTATTCAAGACAGTCAATGCATTAAAAAGAAGGCATTTGGGGGCCAGGGTGGTAGCTCAGAGGCTCAAGCTCACATGGCATGCAAGGCAAGGACTGGCTTAGGGAATCTGGTTCAAGCCTCTGGATCCCCACTTGCAGGGGGTCACCTCACAGGTGGTGAAGCAGGTCTGCAGGTATCTATCTTTCTCTCCCCCTCTGTCTTCCCCTCCTCTCTCCATTCCTCTCAGTCCTATCCAACAACGACACCAATAACAGCGATAATAATAACCACAACAACTATAAAACAACAAGGGCAACAAAAGGGAAAAAAAAATAGCCCCCAGGAGCAGTGGATTCATGGAGCAGGCATCAAGCCCCAGCATAACCCTGGAAGAAAAAAAAGTCACTTAAATCTGTTCAATGAATTTGATGATACTAACACCTCTGTGCCTGGACCTCGGTTTTTCATGAAACCTTAAGAATTATCCTCCTTATTCAGTGGTATTAATGCTGACTAGAAAAATTTGTGCATGTACACTTACCAATTTCTGTGTGTGTGTGTCTGTGTGTGTGTGTGTGTGTGTCTGTGTACACACACTAAGTGAGCAACTACCAGAGATGTGTAACCAAAAAAACCCAGAGACTGTGAATACTTCAAAGTGGTTGCATCCATTCTCGGCATGCAGCTGCTGTTTATCTGCTCCCCTCACCACTCCTGATGTCTACCTCAAGTTTCCAGGTGCCCATGCCAAATGCTCTCTCCCCAGATGAGACAACTAGTCTGCAGGAAAGCCAACTTTTACCAGATGTTACTTCTATTTGAAAAAATCATCTCACAGCAGTGAAGCCCCAGCCACAACTACAACAAGCCTACCTCATCGAAAGGACCAGATGTATTTTTGATTATTACCCTTGAGTGGTGTTTTTCAATTCTTGGTCAACCAGCAATATTCTTCAAACAAATTAATAACATTCTCACTTAAGAACCAAGGGCTACCTTTGCCATCCTAACATGGTATAACCTGCTCCCCACAGATCCTTCTCCCTGCTCCAAAATGTAACCCAAATGCTCCAAAATGTAATGGTGCTTCCTACCCCAAGATGTAACCCCAAGTGACATGCATTGTTTTCTTCTTCTGTAGTGTGAGTTTGACTGTCTGCTGTCAACTAATCTTAAAGAAAAAAGACGCTCAACCAGGTGCACCATCACCACCAACACCCCCGTTTGTTTGTTTCTTTTGTTTTTCTTTCTATTGTATTTGACAGAGAAATTGAGAAGGAGTGGAGTGGAGATAGAGATAGAGGGGAAGAGAGAGAGAAAGACATCTGCAGGCCTGTTTCACCACTAGTGAAGCATCCCCACTACAGGTGGGGAGCAGGGGCTCAAACCTAGGTCCTTGCTTGAGCATGGTGAGATGTGCTTCACAGCCTGCCTGCACAACCATTCGGCCCCAAGTCCCCCACTATCCCCACCCCCCCCACCCCCAACTCCCTTGCCTCTCTGAATCATGCTCAGCTCTGGTTTGTGGTGGTATGCATTGAACCTGGGACTTCAGAGCCTCAGGCATGAGAGTCTCTTTGCATAATCATTATGCTATCTACCCCTCTACCTCCCACACCTTGTTTTATACCCTTATGGCCAGGCTTGGTGACCTGAATTGGAAGGGCAAGTAATTTGCATTGTAAATAAGTGGAGTGGAAGTCTTCTTCTAGCGTTTGCCCTTCTTCCGTAGCCAGTCAACAGCATCAGGTTGAGCCTGATGTAAAGTTTCGAGACCTCCTTTGAATCTGGAGAGGTGGCAGTCGTTGACTATGTGGGTCATTGTCTGTGTAGCCGCAGGGGCAGTTTGGGTCGTCTCTGGCTCCCCAGCGATGGAACATAGCGGCGCAACGGCCATGGCCTGTTCGATAGCGATTGAGGAGGGACCAATCATAACGTGCTAGGTCAAAGCCGGGTTGACGCTTGCAGGGGTCTGTGATGAGGTGTTTGTTCTTTACCTAAGCTGACTGCCAACTCTGTTTCCAAGAGTCTGGAACAGAGAAGTTCAGTGTAGGCGTAGGGGACCAGATTGGGTGACGAGACGTCAAGCGTTGGACAGGGTGGGCGAAGATATCCGCGTATATTGGCAGGTCTGGTCGAGCGCAGACGTGGAAAATGAACTTAGATGATACCGCATCCCTACGAATATCTGGCAGTTCGATGTTGCTAAGAACTGGCAGCCATGGAACCAGGGTGGAACTGATGGTTCCAGAAATTATCCTCATGGAGGAATATAATTTGGAATCGACCAAGTGGACATGGGGGCTACGGAACCATACTGGGGCACAGAATTCTGCAGTGGAATAGCATAATGCCAGAGATGATGATCATAGTGTGGGAGCGCTCACGCCCCATGAGGAGCTGGCCAGTCTTGCAATGATGTTATTCCTCGCACCCACCTTTGCTGCAGTTTTTATGAGATGTTCGTGAAATGACAGAGTGCGATCGAGAGTAACGCCAAGATAGACTGGCTGGGCTTCATGCTGGATTCTCGTATCGCCAAGCTGCACATTAAGCTCACGCGAGGCCGAGGCATGGTGTAGATGGAAAACAGATGATACCGTTTTTGCAGTGCTAGGGATTAGTCGCCATTTTTTACAGTAATCAGATATCAGAGACACGTCTTTTGTGAGTGTTTCCTCGAGGATGTTGAACTTGGATGCCTGAGTTGCACAGCAGGTGTCATCGGTGTAGATGAACTTCCTTGAAGAAGTTTCTGGGAGGTCATTGATGTAAATATTAAATAGCGTAGGAGCCAGAACAGAGTCCTGGGGGAGGCCACTTGAGACAAGTCTCCATCTGCTAGACTTGTCACCCAGATGCACCCGGAATCTTCTGTTTGGGAGAAGAAACGATATAGTGTTGGCCACCCATGGAGGCAGGCATCTTGAGATCTTGACTAGGAGACCACGGTGCCAGACCGTGTCATAGGCTGCTGTGAGATCAACAAAGACAGCACCCGTCTTTAAATTCTTCTGGAATCCATTTTCAATGTAAGTTGAGAGGGCCAGGACTTGTTTGCAGGTAGATCTTCCTGGGCGGAAACCAGCTTGGGCAGGTGATAGGAATTTCTCTGTAAGAGGAGAAATACGTGACAGAAGCAGCCTCTCAAGGAGTTTGTAACACACGGAGAGGAGAGAAATTGGTCTATAGCTGGCAGCCAGTGTTGGGTCTTTCTTTGGTTTCAAAACTGCTATGATCTTCGCACGACGCCAAATTTTGGGCATAGACTCAGATTCCAAGATGTGGGACAGGAATGTAGTGAGCCACTTCTTTGCCGCGGGGCCCAAGTTAAGAATGAGTTTTGGGGTGATGTTATCATAGCCAGCAGCCGTTCCCAGTTTAACCCTCTTCAAAGCGTCTTCCAGTTCAGACACTGTAAAGGGAGAGAGTTTTGGAGATGGACAAGATAAACAGAAGTGGGATGACCACTCATGGGAAATTTCTCTTTTCCAGACTTAGCACGTCCAACTTGAGTTGGGTGACTGGCCACTGAGTTTGGAGATATGGGAGGATGGGAGACGGGAGGGAGTTGGCTACCAGCACCCAGACTATGAAGAAGCTTCCAGGCCTTCCTACTTGAGTGGGAGAAGTTCAGACTTTCCGTGAGTTGTTGCCAGCGGGCTTGGCATGCTGCATCCAGGGAGGTGATGAGATGGTCAGCCACATCTGGGTCGCCCGACTCATCATACTGCTTTAGTAGTTGCTCGCATTCAGCATCAAGACAAGGCGTATAGTTAGCACATCTCCCACGAGGAATGGCTTGGGAAGCTGCCATGAAGATGGCTTGGCGGAAGCACCTGTAGGAATCTTCAGAGGGGATAGAGTTAATTGGAATTGCAGGAATAGGTTTGTTGGTAAGATCACTGAACAGACGCCAGTTTGCTTTCCGAAAGTTCCATCTTAGTTTCTCTGAGCACAGAATCAGTGGGAGCTGGAGACCAATGTGGATGATAGCTGGGCAGTGATGACTGTGAGGGAAGATCTTGAGAACGTGTCTTGTAGCGGGAAAGGCTTGGCTGTTGACTGTGCTAATCCAGCACAGGTTGGGTGATGAGTCTTTATTCCATCTAGCACTGTGAAAAGAGCCTGGCTGTTTGGGATCGTATAATAGGGAGAGGTCATTCGCTGAAGCCCAGTCGGCTCTTTAAGATAGAGCCGTCAGCACGAGTGGAGGAATATCCCCAGTCTTGGTGATGACTATTAAAGACTCCAACATAAACGGCTAGGTGATTCGGGCTAGGCGGGACCTCATTATCCCATGAGGCACTGGGAGGCTTATATACGTTGACAAGCTGAATAGTTCCAATAGTAATGGAGTCGTAGAAGGTCGAAGAGGCCGTATGGTAAACGTCCGCAAGACACGATTTGGCGTAGATGGCTCGGCCATGTTTAGGATGGAGATTATAGCATATTAAATCGAATCCACTGATGGTGAATCGAGCAGCTTCATCGACTGCTATATGTGTTTCTTGTAGGCAAATAACATCTGCCTGATGCTGTATCGCCAATTGACCAATAAGAACGCGTTTGGCAAAGGACAGCCCCTCAACATTAAGTTGGAGGACTCGAAGAGCAGGACCAACAGCTTGAAAGCTGTCAGGAGCTGCTTGTTGCTGGCTTTGAAAGTGACTGGGATCCATGTGGATTCAGTCAGCTAGGAAGGATCGTCAGTTTCCCCAATGAATGGGTACTCACGGGATGCACCACGGGAAGGTCGATCCAATGCAACCCAAGTGGAAGTGAGGTGGAGGACAAATAGGTGATTGGTGACAGATATGGTAGCAGTAGCCACCATTTTCTTATTTCATTTTATTTTACTTTATTTCTATTTGTTTTCATTTCTGGATAGAGACAGAAATTGAAAGGGGAGAGATGGATGGGTAGATAAAAGACAGAGATGTCTGCAGCACTGCTTCTCCACTTGGGAAGTTTTGCCCTTGCAGATGGGCATAATGGTTATGCAAACAGACTCTCATGCCTGAGGCTCCAAAGTCCCAGGTTCAGTCTTATGCATAAACCAGAGCTGAGCAGTGCTCTGGTAAGAAAAAAAACAAACAACAAAAAAGGGGGTGGTGGTGGTGGTAAAGGCTAAAGAACATAATGGTTATGCAAAAAGACCCTCATGCCTGAGGCTATAAAGTCCCAGGTTCAGTCCCTTGGACCACCATAAGCCAGAGCTGAACAGTATGCTGGTTAAGAAAAGGGGGGGGCAGGTGGTGGTGCAGCAGGTTAAGTACACATGGCATGAAGCATAAGGACCTCCAACTCCCCACCTGCAGGGGGGTCACTTCGGGAGGCGGTGAAGCAGAGCTGCAGGTGTCTATCTTTCTCACCCCCTTTTGTCTTCCCTCCTCTCTCCATTTCTCTCTATCCTATCCAACAACAACGACAGCAGTAACAACAATAATAACAACAACTATAAACAACAAGGGCAACAAAAGGAAAAAAATAGCTTCCAGGAGCAGTGGATTCTTAGTGCAGGCACTGAGTCCCAGCGATAACCCTGGAGGCAAAAAATAAAATTGGGGAATATGATAATATGATTCCATTTTGCCAGTTTTATGAAGGCACCAGGAGTCCTTTCCCTACCCAAAGGAAAATTTCCCAGACACGTGTTCTTTTTTCATTCCCTGACCTTGCTTAAAATGTGATTTCAGAGACAGAAATCAGGAGTCTCAGAGCAAAACAAATCTCTTTCTCTCCTCTCTCTCTCTCTCTCTCTCTTCTTCTCCTCCTCTTCTTCTTAGAGAAAATTTTCTTTATTTATTTGATTTTAATGAGAGGGAGCTAACCAAAAGAGACCACATCTCTGCTCAGCTGGATCTGATTTATGGTGGTACTGAGAATTGAAGTTGGGACCTTGGAGAGGTCAAATATATGAGAGCCTTTTGCATAACCATGATGCTATCTCCCTGTCCCTTTATCTTAATTATTATATTTTTATATATCCATTGTATTTATTACATGTGAGAGAAAGCTTAATGTTTTGGGGGAATTGTGAGGGATGCCAGGGGAGAAGAGAAGCCTGGGCATCTCTGTCTCTTGCTCTCTCACTCTCCTTGTCTTCCACTCAGTCTGCCCTGAACATCTCTACAGTACATATGGTTTTGGGGATCCCACAGGAAACATTAGCTGTGTAAGATAAATGGAATTGTATTTTTCATGCTCTTTCTTCATGTGTTTGATTCAGATCTCTCTCTCTCTTTATCTCTCTGGCAATCTGTCTCTCTCCTCCCTCTCTTATTTAATTAATTTTTTTTTTTTTTTGCTGGAGGATCAAGGTATACTTCTTTGGAGAGGTAAGGATGAATTTTTTTTTTTTTTTGGTACTTGGTGGTCTACTTGTTGTGAGATGGGCATCCTCAAAACAATGCATGAGGAGGAGAGTCCTGCATGGCAAACACAGGAAGAATTGGCAACTGTAGTCTCCTGAAAACAAGACATGAGGATGTCAAAACACACTGTGCTGGGACATATGTGGTCAGGCTTCCTAGGCTGTCTCAGAGTGTCTTTAAAATTTTTCACTGGATAGTATATTGCACCAAGCAAAGAACCCTGGGGGAGTAAGGTGTAGGAAGATAGGAAGAAAACTCTGGGGACCTGTTATGTAATGAAATTGTATATATATGTTATTGATTGCACTGTAAAGCATCAACTCCTTCAAAAAATAAATTAAAATAAAATTATTTTTAAAAAGAAAGGAAAGAGGGGGCTGGGCGATAGTGCAGTGGGTTAAGTGCACGTGGTGCAAAGCGTAAGGACCATAAGAATCCTGGTTCGAGCCCCGGCTCCCTACCTGCTGGGGAGTCGCTTCACAAGCGGTGAAGCAGGTCTGCAGGTGTCTTATCTTTCTCTTCCCCTCGCTGTCTTCCCCTCCTCTCTCCATTTCTCTCTGTCTTATATGTTAGCGAGCATAAATCAAACCACCATCCACTGTAAGGAAGCAAAGATGTTTATTGATGAATTGCAATCCGGGCCGAGATGGTGACTGGTGTTAGTCTACCAAGCTCGACCCCGAACAGGGCTCAAACCATACAATTTATAGGAATTCAGACTACACTCAGGGAGGGGGAGCACATCACCTTATCAACCTACATCCAATAACAGGCTATAGCAAACACAAGATCCAATCATTTCAAACTTAGCAAAAGCATGATCCATTCAAAGCAAAGCGCGGGCTAGTTTCAAATATAGTAAGATCACACAACCAATAGAATTCAACCAGGCACATCCTCCTGCCATCGGTTATGACCACCCATCCGGTAGACAGCACACCACAAAGTCTGTTCAAAGGTCCTGATAAGGCTTGTCCCCATGTAGGGTCCTTCGAACAATGGGTGGCCTTCACTGATAAGGTCCTGATAAGGCTTGTCCTCAGGCAGGGTCCTTTGAACAATGGGTGGCCTTAACTGATTAGGTCCTGCTTATTCAAGGGGGAAGGGGCAAGGAATTTTACACCTCATACTACAAGCAACTCATACTAAAAGCACTTAACAAACAACTGCATAAAAAGGGAATTTCAAGGCTACTGCCTCTTACATTCCCCACTTGTCTTAGCCGAGAATCAAATCTTTGATTCATCTTCATCTTTTTTTCTTTTGGGTCAGTGGGATCAGCAACTGTCCTCTTCAAAGGAATGTGATGAATCTAGTGGCACTTTCCGGCAACCTTTGCAGCAGTTGGTGTACTCAGGATCACAATATAAGGTCTTTCTCACTGGGTGTGCCTTGTGGAGCAGGCAGCAGGTGACAGGGTCCTTCCCAAAGGCTTGTAGCACAGCATTCTAATTGTCCTGCAATATAGGCTGGAGATCTGTAAAAACTTGGTAACAGTTGTGGGATAGATCAGAGACAAGAGCATCACAGATCATGACAGCAGCAGTCTGCCAAAAACCATTTCAAAGGGAGACAGTTTGTTTACAATGGGAAACAGTGTACTCTCAGAAGGGCCTGAGCCAGGAGCGATACCCATCCCCTGCCAGTTTCAAGGGTTAATTTAGTTAAAGTCTCCTTTAAGGTCTAATTTATCTCTCTACCTGCCCAGGGATATGGGACTCGTTAGCATAATGAAATTTCCAATTTGTTCCCATTTCTCGGGTCACTTACTGAGACACAAAAACAGTGAATGTCTGCTTACCAGAACCAATGGTGAGAGGGAACTCTCCACCTGGGCACTGTTTTATCTAAAATTTTCTTGCTCACCATCTATGCCCCCTCAGACTTTATTGGTTAAACCTCTACCCAACTTGAAAATGTGTCTATAAATATCAGCAAGTACTTATACCCAAAAGTCTCTGATTTTACTTCTGTAAAATCTATTTAGTCTCTAGTCCTAATCTCTTGCCCATCTTATTTCTCCTTACTGTATCCAGGGTCCTTTGGAAGCAGGGAGCCTAGTAGAATCAATGTCAAGGCTGGCTCTGCTTGTTGTGTAGCTGCACAAGTGGTTTCATCTGCCCTCTAGTTTCTTTTCTGATGTCCGGAACAATGGGTCACGGCTGCTTCTTGCAGGGTCCATGCGGCCTCCAGTAGGTTCTTTTGCTGGATCATCTTCCCGGTGGGAGTCAGGAATCTTCTCTCCCCACATGCTCCATGCACACGCCATGTAGCAAAGGCATACCTCTTGGCAGTCATGCTTTTGTAGGGAGCCTCAGGATCCGTCTCCAACATCAGGGTGGCAGGGTTCAGGCTGGTGGCAGCACTGAATTTCACTCATGGCTGGTCTAGGAACAGAACTTGGTAGCAGGTTAGGTGGGCATTGGACTTGCCCCAGTGATGGCTTGTCTGCTTTCCTTACCAGCTGTGCCACAGGTGCTACTGTCTTCAGGCATTTTGTCCATCCAGCAGCTACAGGGTCCAATATTTGACAAATAGGCAACGGGCCTGTGTCATGGCCCAAGTTTTTGGGTCAGCACTCCCCGGCTTATGCCTTTAAGTTCATCAACCAGCAGTCTAAATGGCTTGTTGATAAAACAGCCTTTCTTCCAGTGTCCTTTTTCTTTGCAGTAACATCACTAATCTTTCTCTACCCTTAGCCCCCAATTTTCTGACTTTCCTTTTCCCTCTAGGCACTGCCCCAACTTTCTCTTTCTTTCTTTCTTCCTTTCTTCCTTCCTTTCTTTCTTTCTAAAGTCTAATGTCAAAACATTTACCAACTTCTTAAAAACCCTCTGAGCAATCTCTCAGCTTTTCTTTAAAATCTTTCTGTCTTCTGTAACTTTTTTCTAACACCTGGGGCAGATTTGAGCAACAAAACGCCAAATTTAGTGTCATTCTATTTACCTTAGAGAAATTTGTGGGCCATTTTACTGCCTCTTCGAGACCCCCTAAGAGAACCTGGCAGTATGATTGAAGGGGTATCACTGCCGTACTCTTACATTTGTAACCAGTGAGACATACACAAAACCAGATTAAGAGCTTACCAAAACTGACAATCTAATGACCAGAATTTGCCTATACATCTCTATGTAATTTTAGAAGGTCTTTTTAACAAACAGATATACCAGTATAGTATATAAAGTCAATATCTAATGTGTTGACATAATAAAATGATCACCATTTTTTAGCATTATTTTAAACTGCTTGGACAATTTAAGCACAATATCAAAACAGTTTTTGTTAAGATCTTTACTCATCACAAAGCTATCATGAATAAGTGTAGATATAAAACTCTTAATAGATTTTACCCCCTTAGAACTCTAATATGGCAACTTAAAAGGCTAAAATAAACCTCATAACTTAAATATTCAAAATAATAATTTTGTTAAATCAGGATTTGCCAAAACAAATCTTCTATCAGACCAAAAATACCATTTGTCAAGAATAAATCTCTGACAGTGTCTTAAAACAAACCAGATAATTTTTAAAAGCAGAAAGATATAAAGAGGAAAACCAGAGCAAAAGCTTCAGGCTAGAAAATCATTAATATAACCACTGTGTTATTTTTCACTCACCTAAGCCAGTTCTACTTCTTTAGTTGAGAAGGTATTTTAAAACGTTTACATGTCAATAACCTTCCTGCCATTTTTCACACAAGAGATAGAGACACATCTTCAGTGTGTGATACCTAACTTGAGAGACTCTGTTTGAATTTTAAAGAGCATACATTTAAAAGTTATTTTTTTAACCTCCTGTAGCAATTTCCATAACCAGGATCTCTAAACCAAATTCAGTTTAACTAAATTTTTCTTTAAACTTTAAACAAACTCTAATTACTTAGAGAGTTAACACATACTAGTGACTTCTCAAAGCATTTTCAATGTCAGACAAATGCCAAATTTGCTGTGGACCAATATCTATAAAATAGATAATTTGCATGTCAATTTGGAGAAGATGAATTGTCACATTAAATACTTAAGACTTTAAATCTTTAGCTGTCTTAGCAAATTAATTTTTACCCTTATATTACCACATAAGAACTGTATTGAGAACTCCTTTTTTAAAGAACTTTGATAAGAATGCAGCTTTAAAGTTACTTACACTTTTAACCTTAAGATTAACATTTTTAGGCCACTAAAACAAACCTAAAACACACATATAAACATGTAAGACATCTCATAGCCACCTTTTTATCATTTATATATCTGGGCTGATTGCTTAGGGGAAAAGAGCAGCTTTTAACCAGTACAGACACATCTTAGCAACATACCTGGTCAAACACAAATTTAGATCTGCACTCACACAATTTTTCAAGATGAAACATCTCACATTTATATACTAAGATTTTTCTTTTATCCAATAGCTCCTAGGACAACCTTAACTAGTCCTAAAAAAAAACAAGGAGGAAGAAACAAATTCTTTCAGCTTCTCTCCACGAGGAGCCCAAGAGGACCAAGGGCAGTTTCAGACAGCTCCAGTCAGCTCTGGGGGACATGGGTAAAGCCACACACATGCTAGCACTATCACCCATCTGCACCCATGGGCCCGTCCCAGGTCACAGCCACACCGAGGCAGGGCGGGGTGTCGCCCCTGCACTAGAGCTGCTGCCTGGCCCGGCTCCAGGCCCCTGCTGTGACCAGCTAGCCTGACTCCTGTGAGGGCAGGGTGGCACCCTCAGGGTCCTGCCTGGACTAGCCTGAGGACATGATTCTGCTACTCAGGCTTAAAAGAGAGACAAAGACAAGGCAAAATTCAGCTGGCAACTTCAGGCCGGAACCAAATCTGGTCCCGTCGCTCTGAGATGATTTCTTAATGTTGACCAAAAAGACACAGGGACACAAAAAAAACACAGAAACACATCTTACATCAAAGGTGAGCCTCTCTGAGGAACAAAAAGTCATGAGTTTATATTTATGCACTCCTACCCCCAAACTATGAGTAACCAGGTCCAGTGGGGTAGATGCCGCCTGGCCCATTCCTGCAAAGTGAAAGTAAGTGAACACGAAACACAGACTGACAAACAGACAAGACACACACAGACAGACAAGCGCGCTTAACAAATGTCCAGACAATACCTAACACCCCAGATTTCACGGGTTCTTTTTATACTTTTTCTTACAGCCAGCTGGCACACCGTTTTCTCATTCTCACACACTTTTTCCCTATCAACCCAAAGGGTGTCCACTTGGGACCTTCTTCCCTTTTTGGGCTGCAAGAAGTTTTTATTAATGGAGACTCCAGTTTTTCTAAAATTTTTTAATCTTTAACCTCCTGTGGTACCGTAACACAAAATAAGGTAAGGAGACAAACAAAAAGACAAACCGCAAATGCTGCGAGACCAACAAGGCAGATTGTAAGTGGGGAAAAGGAACTGACATCTGACGGATGTCAGGCACACAACAATGCTCGCCTGGCCGGGCCCCTCGCGGGACCTTAAGGGGTCTTAGCTTAGGGGTGACCGTATGATCCCCGGTCTAGGTCTCAACTACATTGAGAACCCCCACTTAGCTGAAACGACCCCACGGACACGCAGGTTAGAGCCCACTCAATCCCCGTAGCTTTTCAGGCCGTGAGGCACATAACATTCACACACACGCAGCAGACCATCCATTCAGTCAAGATTGGGCAATTACCATTCCGGCCACCGCTACTAAGGAATATTGCCAGTTAGGCCTTCGGGAATCACCAAAGAGTAGCTCTGGCCAGACCCCTCAGTTGCACTATCAAGCTCAGCCTTTTCGCGAATTGCCAAAGGGTGAGAGAAAGAAAAAGGACAGACAGAGAGTGGCCACAAAAGACAAATCGCGGTCAGGGCGCGAACTATCTCTCAAGTCCTATTACCACCCTGCCTACCCGGGGCTGTCGGATCTTCTTCCAGATCCCTAGGGTGTCGATCCTCTTTCAGATTCGTCACCAGTCTGACCCGCCCCAACGGCCTGGAAGTCGTCACTTCTCAGCACCGCGGTCTGGGATTTTTTCTGCGGCGTCCCGCAATCCACAGACCCTCAGGCCCCGCGGGGATGTGCACCAAAAATCAGGCCTGACCTACCAGTCCTCCGGAGGCACAAAACTGAAAACGGTACCGCAAAAAATTTAGGCCTAACTTACCGGCGCCGGGCAGGGCTTCCAAGGCCTCTGAGGGTCCGGACCCGGGATGGGGTGTCCTCAGGAATTCCCATCTGAGGGATCTCGCTGGGGCCTCCAAATGTTATCGAGCATAAATCAAACCACCATCCACTGTAAGGAAGCAAAGATGTTTATTGACGAATTGCAATCCGGGCCGAGATGGTGACTGGTGTTAGTCTACCAAGCTCGACCCCGAACAGGGCTCAAACCATACAATTTATAGGAATTCAGACTACACTCAGGGAGGGGGAGCACATCACCTTATCAACCTACATCCAATAACAGGCTATAGCAAACACAAGATCCAATCATTTCAAACTTAGCAAAAGCATGATCCATTCAAAGCAAAGCGCGGGCTAGTTTCAAATATAGTAAGATCACACAACCAATAGAATTCAACCAGGCACATCCTCCTGCCATCGGCTATGACCACCCATCCGGTAGACAGCACACCACAAAGTCTGTTCAAAGGTCCTGATAAAGCTTGTCCCCATGTAGGGTCCTTCGAACAATGGGTGGCCTTCACTGATAAGGTCCTGATAAGGCTTGTCCTCAGGCAGGGTCCTTTGAACAATGGGTGGCCTTAACTGATTAGGTCCTGCTTATTCAAGGGGGAAGGGGCAAGGAATTTTACACCTCATACTACAAGCAACTCATACTAAAAGCACTTAACAAACAACTGCATAAAAAGGGAATTTCAAGGCTACTGCCTCTTACATTATACACCAACAATGACAACAATAATAGTAACAACACCAATAAACAACAAGGGCAACAAAAAAAGGGAAAAAGTGGCCTCCAAGAGCAGTGAATTTGTAGTGTAGGCACTGAGCCCCAACAATAACTCTGGAGGCAAAAAAAAAAAAAGAAAGGAAAGAAAAAGCTGACATCTATAAACTCTGACAATGTATAAGGAATATTAGCTCTCTTGAATGTTTCCTGTTATGGTATTAAATTATTTACAATATAATTGTATTTCTTATTTATTTATTTCTGTTGCAACCAGGGATATCGTTGGGGCTCATTTGGTGCCTACAGGACGCATCCACCACTCCTGGTGGCCATTTTTTTCCTTTTTCTTTCTTTCTTTTTCTTATTTCCTAGGACAGAGGGAAATTTAGAGGGGAGGGTAGATAGAGATGGAAAGAAAAAGAGAGACACTTGAAGGGGCAGAGTCAGATAGCATAGTAGTTATGCAAACAGACTTTCATGTCTGAGGCTCCAAAATCTCAGGTTCAATTCCCCACACCACCATGAGCCAGGGCTGAGCCTTGCTCTGGTAAAAAAAAAATAAAATAAAATAAAAAAGAGAGAGAGAGAGACCTGAGCACTGCTTCACTGCTCATGAAACTTCCCCCATGAAGGTGGGGGCCAGGGGCTTGAATTGGGGCTTTTGTGCTTGGTAATGTACATGCTACTGGGTACACCATTGCCCATCCCTATCATCACATTTCTAATATACAGCAGCATATATGTGTCTGTATTTGTTTTTCCAACATAACATATGTTAACAAAACAAAGATTATAAGGTCTTACTTTTCTATGAGCAACAATAGTTGAAAAGAACCTAATTCATCTTGAATATGCCTTCACATCTTTACATGATCCAAAACCATACATGGTAGTCATTTCTTTCTTTTAAAAAAAAGTTATTGAGGGTAAGGCGGTAGCACAGAGAGTTAAGCACACATGGTATGAAGTGCAAGGACCAGGTTAAGGATCCTGGTTCAAGCCCCAGGCTCCCCACCTACAGGGAAGTCGCCTCACAAGCGGTGAAGCAGGTCTGCAGGTGTCTATTCTTTCTCCCCCTCTCTGTCTTCCCCTCCTCTCTCCATTTCTCTCTGTCCTATCCAACAACAATGATATGAATAATAACAATAATAATAACCACCACAACAATAAAACAACAAGAACAACAAAAAGGAAAATAAATATTTTTAAAAGTTATTTATTGGGAGCCGGGCGGTAGCTTAGCGGGTTAAGCGCAGGTGGCGCTAAGCGCAAGGACGGCATGAGGATCCCAGTTCGAGCCCCCGGCTCCCCACCTGCAGGGGAGTCGCTTCACAGGCGGTGAAGTAGATCTGCAGGTGTCTGTCTTTCTCTCCTCCTCTCTGTCTTCCCCTCCTCTCTCCATTTCTCTCTGTCCTATCCAACAACGACGACATCAACTACAACAACAATAAAAAAAAAAAAAGACAACAAGGGCAACCAAAGGGAAGATAAATAAAATTACAGAAAAAAATTTTTTTAAATGTTATTTATTCATTTATTTTTTAATCTTATTTACTTATTAATGAGAAACATAGGAGGAGAGAGAAAAAGCCAGACATCACTCTGGTACATGTGCTGCTGGGGATTGAACAGAGGACTTCATGCTGGAAAGTCTGATGCTTTATCCACTGCGCCACCTCCCATACCACTATTTTATTCATTTATTGCCTTAGGTAGAGACAGAGAAACTGAGAGGAGTGGGGAAGACAAAAAGGGAGAAAGAGAAAAAAAAAAAAGACACCTGCGACATTGTTTGACCACTCAAGAAGCTTTTCCCTTGCAAATTAGAACTGGGGGGCTTTAACATACGCACTTTCCTGTGTGTGCTACCACCTAGCCCTGGCATGGTGGTCATTTCTGAAGAATTGGATGTTCTTGATTTGACATCAAATTCAAGATAGAGAAATCAATCCCAATAAAGATAGAAGAAAAGGGCCAGAAAAAATAGCTCACTGGGAGAATACACCTCCATGGATGTGACCAGACTTGAGCCTGACCCCTACCATGTGGGAGGAAGCTTTATTGCTGTGGTATTTTCTTCACACATCTTTACACTCCTAGTGTGTGTGTGTGTGTGTGTGTGTGTGTGTAAGTCTGCCTGGAGTGGGAGAAGCCCTGGTGACAATTGTTGCTGAGGAGTTATTCTGATGCAGTCTCCGCCCCCAGGTTTTACTACGCCGCGCGAAACCCTAGCATTGCCCCCTTCAACCAATCCTGGCTCTACACGTCACGCCGCGTGAAACCCTAGCATTGTCCCCTTCAACCAATCCTGGCCCTACATGTCACCTCTGGTTGTTGCCCAATAAAAAGCCCCCTCACCCCCCCCTCTCTCTGGGCTCTCAGCTCTCCCTCTCTGAGGTCTCGCTCCCTGCTCTTCCCCGTGGTCGGCCATTGCTGGCTGGCTCCACGTGGTCTGAACCAACACCCCCCCATCCTATAATAAAGATTTGTGTACCCCTTTGCTCTGGACATCCGCTCTCTTCTCTGAGGTGCAGCCCGACACCAGACCACCACAACAACATCTGGCGCCCATCGTGTCCCGTACCCACACCACGCCTGGCCTGAGGTCTCCGAAACCGCCCAGACACAGGTAAGTGGCATCCGCCCACTTCTGTGGCCCTGCATTTCCCTCCACCATGGGAAATTCTCGTTTTATGAGGAGGTGTCCCAGTCATTATCCCTTGACCTGGGACAGATTCGCGCTGTCATAAACGGTTTAATTTTCGCTACCTCTTGGATTTTTTTAACTGTGGTCGCCACTTTCAAGATATGTAAAACGTGGTATGCCATAAGGATAAGTGACCTTGAGGCTGAGGTATGAGAGTTAAATCACATGTGCTTAAGACTTAGACGTCCTAAGCGATCAGTGGCTAAACCCAAGAATTCCGTTCCCACAGACACGCACACGTGTTCGGACGCTCCTCCTCTGACCCTGCCCCCTTCCTCCCCGGTTTCAGCTCCACCTGAGGTTTCTGCGTCCCTGAACCCGCCCCCGGCCCCTGCCTCCCCGGTTTCAGCTCCGCCTGCAGCTTCTGCATTCCTGAACCCCACCCCTGCCCCTGACGCCCTGGTTTCAGCTCCACCTGAGGTTTCTGCGACCCTGAACCCCCCCTGCCCCTGCCGCCCTGGTTTCAGCTCTGCCTGCAGCTTCCATTTTCCTGACCCCGCCCCCAGCCCCTGCCGCCGCGGTTTCAGCTCCACCTGAGGTTTCTGCGACCCTGAACCCCCCCCTGCCCCTGCCGCCCTGGTTTCAGCTCCGCCTGCAGCTTCCTTGTTCCTGACCCCGTCCCCGGCCCCTGCCGCCCCGGTTTCAGCTCCACCTGCAGCTTCTGCATTCCTGACCCCACCCCAGGCCCCTGCCGCCCTGGTTTCAGCTCCGCCCCCGGCCCCTGCCGTTGCGGTTTCAGCTCTGCCTGAGGCTTCCTCGTCCCTGACCCCGCCCCCTGCTGATACGTCACCATTAAGGGACCTAGTGGCTGAGATACGAGAGCTAAAGGATATTTTTTCAGCATTTAAGGATTTTAAACCATGTGCAGTCCACCCTGGGAGCTCCGTCCCCGTAGATATGCATTTAGTCTCCCCTGCAGCCACTACAGCAGTTTCTACGGCACTTTCCACTTCTGTAGCTCCCTCTCCCATGCCATCGGACCAAATCTACACATTCCCGGTAAACTTGGCCCCTTCTAAACAAAACCCTCATCCGTGGCAGCCATATTCCTCTAAAGTTTTTGGAACACTTAGACAAGCAGTCAGGGAGGACGGAATGCAATCTCCATGGACCAAGTCCGTCTTGAGGAGCTTTTACCAGCATTTAAATACACCACGAGACTGGAAAGATCTGGCTTGTGCTGCACTCCCAGACCCACTCTATCTTCAGTGGCAGGCATGCTTCCGCGATGAGACAATCACAGGAAAATAGTAACAAACAAGTAGAATGTAATTCTGATGCCTTGTTTGGAGCAGAAGCTTATGAATCTGGAGCTCAGCAGGCAGAAGCCAGGTTTCCAACCGGTTATTTTGAACAGGTACGCATCTGTGCAACACAAGCATGGGAAAGGGTGACCACACCTGATGTAGATCCGTCAGCTCCCATTAACTCTTTTCACCAAGGCTCTGATGAATCATTGGCGAGCTTCATCTCAAGGGTGAAGAGAAGCTTAGAGAGAAAGGTTTATAATCCTGATGTCCGCAAACTACTCCTGTGCTCTATTGTCTGGGAAGGCATGACACCACAATTCCGTCAGGTATGCCTTAATCTTAAACACCTACACCCAGATAATTGGATTCTAGCGACACAGGAACTTACATGAGGCAATTATGGGGCACCCGCTACGACACAGGTCTATGCAGTTGCCCCACGTAAGCAAAACGGGGCCTGCTTTCAGTGCGGTCGCCAAGGACATTGGCGTAACCAATGTCCTGATAAGTTGCAACCAAGCCTCCAGTCAGGGAAACCACGCCTCCAGCCAGAGCAACCCCGCTTTCAGTCAGGGAGCCAGAGACCACGTACTGTTTGTCCAAAATGTCGTAAGGGGTTTCATTGGAAGAGAGATTGTCGGTCCCAATTTCATAAAGATGGTTCGCCCCTGAATGGTACAAATTCGGGGCATGAGATATTGTGGACCACTCCTGTTTTAGAATGGGGCCACCCTTCTATGACAGTAAAGATTGGCAATATTCCTTTTAAATTTTTGATTGACACAGGGGCAGAAAAGACGATTTTAAGGCAAGAAGAGGTTCCCCAAGATTGGGAACTTATTCCTGGACCCAGTTTACATGGAATAGGAGGGATGACCAGAGCATTTTGCACACGAGACTCGCTCATGTGGGAAGACCCAGAAGGTTCTACCGGACACTTCCACCCTTTGGTAGCTAATATTAGCACCAACTTACTGGGCAGGGATCTTCTGGAATGTCTTGATGTTAGGATATCCACAGACGCCTCTGCAGAGCGTAAAACTCATTCCCGCGATACCTATTGTATCTATTCAGCACCCCCAATACTAAATGCCACTGTTCGTAGCCAAACACTCCACTTAAGCTGGCTTTCTAATGAGCCTGTCTGGGTGGAACAGTGGCCTTTACCTAGGGATAAGCTAAAAATTTTAAAAGAGCTCATCCGAGAGCAGTTGTCCTTGGGACACATTCGTCATTCTCGAAGCCCATGGAATACTCCTGTCTTTGTGATTAAAAAGCGCTCAGGAAAATGGCGCCTCCTTCAAGATCTCCGTGCAGTAAATAAAACCATGCAGGTCTGGGGCTCCCCCCAAAGGGGTTTGCCTCTTGCTTCTGCAATTCCCATGGGAATTCCAATCATAGCTATTGATATACAAGATTGTTTTTTCTCTATCCCCTTGCATCTGTGAGATTGTAAACGTTTTGCCTTCTCTGTTCCTTCTATTAATAATGCCAGCCCTGCTGATAGATTTGAATGGGTGGTGCTGCCCCAGGGTATGGTCAATAGTCCTACAATTTGTCAGGAGGCTGTTAAATCTGCCCTTGTCCCATATATTCATAAGGGCCTTAATATTTTTCATTATACAGATGATATTTTAATATGGGGAAAATCAGATACAGATCTCTATGCCTTATGTGATTTTCTCATTCCTGCATTAAAGAAAAGTGGCCTTAATGTAGCCCCTGAGAAGATACAGCTAATCCCTCCAATATCCTTCCTAGGTTCACAGATTTCTCTAACGCAAATTCGTCCCTTAAAACCTAATGTTACCTTCCCTTCTAACCTTATTCTTGCTTCTTTACAAAGTTTTCTAGGAAATTTAAATTGGCTTAGGCAGTATCTCTATCTGCCCACAAGCTGCCTCCAACCACTATTTGACCTGTTGAAAGGAAACAAACAGCCCTCTTCAAAACGTAAGTTAACTCCTGAGGCCTCCTTGGCACTGGAAAGGGTTAACCAGGCCCTCCAGGGCATGCACCTTGTTCGATTCTCCCCCTCTTCTCCGGTAAACCTTCTAATCTTCAACTCCACCCCCACAGTAGTAGGGGCACTGTGGCAAGACCATGGGGTTCTCAAATGGCTTCACACGCCAGTAGGAGGAGCTCCAAGACTCCTCACTGAGATAGATGCGTTAGCATTCATGGTTCGCCAAGGGAGAAATTGGTCTGTGCAGGTCTTAGGGAAAGAACCGGATTTAATCATTCTGCCCTTTTCTCTCACAGATACAGAGTGGCTTATACGCCATCATTCCCGCTTTGCCATAAGCTTCGTGGGGTTTCCAGGACAAATAGATAACCATTTTCCTTCTAATAAATTGATAGCTTCTTTACCTCTTCTGCCTCTACTAGCACCTAAACTTTTCTCTCGGGATCCCATTCCCTCTGCTCCTACAATCTTTACTGATGGCGGAAAAAGGGGAGCTGCTGCCCTTATATATTACCCAGACAAACAATCTCCTAAACCTCTCTTTACTGAGCTTCCTGATAATTCCCCTCAGTACAAAGAACTTTATGCTGTTTTTCTTGCACTAAAAGCTGTACCAGAATCCTTCAACCTTTTTTCTGACAGTGTGTATACTGTTAACTTACTTCCATGGCTTGCTCGTTCTTATGTGAAAAATGATGACAACCCACTTTCCCCTCTTGATTCAAATCACCTCTATGCTCTCTTTTCGAACCCAACCACTGTATATTCAACACCTTTGTTCCCACAGCCCTCTTCCTGGTTCCCTGTCCGAAGGGAATGCCGCAGTTGACCATCTTGCCTCCACAGGAACTTTCCCAGTCTCTGTCTCTGATCCTGCTAATTTTCATTCTCTAACCCATGTTAATCTTAAAGGCCTTCAAGCTCGATTCCCTGATGTTCCTGTACCACAGTTAAAACATATCCTCGCTACATGCTCTTCTTGTGTAAGTCTCATAAAGACACCTGCTATCCAGACCCTTGGGGTTAACCCCTGAGGTTTAAAAGCTAATGCTATTTGGCAAATTGATGTCACCCACATACCAAACTTTGGCAAACAAAAAATATGTGTTTGTCTCAATTGATACCTTTTCTAAATTTATGTGGGCTACAGCTCAGATAGGAGAAAGTGCTAAAAAGCTTGTAAGCCATATGCTCTCTTGTTTTGCCGTTATGGGGGTCCCATTATTTTTGAAAACAGACAATGCATCTATGTTTACAAGCAAACAATTTAAAGATTTTTGTTCCCTCTGGAATATTACTCATACCACGGGCATTCCCTACAATCCACAGGGACAAGGCATTGTCGAGAGGGCTCATCAAACTCTGAAGGCTCAACTAAATAAAGATAAAGGAGGAACATATCCCCCCAATATCCAGCTAGCAAAAGCCTTAACTACGTTAAATCTCTTTAATATTTAAAATAACTCGGCCTTACCCCCTATTATTCTTCACTGGCAAACACCATCTACCCTCCCATCTATTAAGGTCAAATGGAGAGACCCACTCGTTAAAATTTGGAAAGGGCCTGACCCATTATGGGAAGGGGTTTCGCATGCATTTTTCCTCAAAATTTCTCTAAACCTGTCTGGGTTCCTGCCCGCCATGTCCGACAATACCCGCAGGATGGCGCTGTTATTCCTGAAGAACAAGAAATACTACAAGAGGAC
This sequence comes from Erinaceus europaeus, assembly GCF_950295315.1. Taxonomy (NCBI): domain Eukaryota; kingdom Metazoa; phylum Chordata; class Mammalia; order Eulipotyphla; family Erinaceidae; genus Erinaceus; species Erinaceus europaeus. Next base: position 78,170,741 of record NC_080168.1, on the reverse strand, counting down.
CAGATGCAGGATACATCCCAGGACCCGTAATACAACATGGCAGAACCTACAAAATCTGGCTCACAGAGACCTCTCTCCTACCCTTTCCCTGTATGTCTTATGTTATAACTGACCAGTTGTTTTTGTGAGTGAGTGTGTTGAATGACAAAAAAATTTTTTTTTGCATGACCCATCTGCTTGGAGTACTCTAAAAGGTAATTGGCTTTATATAAAAAATGCTGGACGCAGCCAAAGTTTCTGGAGACGTCCAGAAACATTCCAAATATTTTTTTCTTTCTCCCTCTTTTGAATTTTATATATAGTTTTGGTATATATGTAAGTGTTTAGTCTTAAACTGTGTGACTAATTACAGATTTAAATTTGTTTTTAAATAATGTGTTTTTATAACAAAAGTTCTTTTTCCTCCAGTTTGTTATAACTAAATGTTTATGGGTATGTCTCAAGTTTGGTAACACCAACTTAACGGTCAAAAGTGTAACCCTACAGCTACACTTTTACCAGATTAGGTAAAAATTAATTTGTTAAGGTAACTTACTATTTAGGTAAAAGTCTAAATGTTCAACATGACTATTCATTCCCAAAACTAAACTATATAAATTTTATATACAGGACACCTTTGAAGGGCCCCCAAAGGTGCCCTGTAAACTATCTTGTGGAAATTAATCCACAACAGATCTGGCATCAATCTGGCACTGTAAACGTTAAAATCATTGTCACGAATATGCGTTAACTCTCTAAGCAATTTGAGTCTGTTTAAAATACATATTTTAGCTAAAATTGGTCTCAAGATCCTGCGGTAGAGGCTGCTACAGGAGGTCACATTAGATGACCTTTAAATAAAATCATAAAGAGATTCTAAACCAATTATAATCATCGAGGTATCAACTATAACAAACCTATAACTTGTTACAAGTTCAAATTAACCACGAGAAGCAGATTGTTTGTGTTTCTTTCACAGGAATCCCGGAAAAACCATCTGAACCCCTGCATACCCTGACGTCACCCACTAGATGGCACGACTACCATGGCACACCCCCCGAAACCCTAGATGTCACTCAATGCGATCTGAAGAACCTGATACACAGACTCCAAGAACAGAACTTTCTTCATGCCTGGTTACCGTTCCTGCTTCTGACCTGCTTGTCACATGTTGGCAGTTCCAGCTGGCTATCTACAGAAAAGCAACATTCCAGCGGCTGACCTCCCTCATGCAGCGTTGCATCCCCTGCCAATTCTTCCCCTAGCCATCTACTTCGGACTGAGACTTGTATCGGACTTTCTGACATACCCTATATACATTTTACATAATTTTGAAGCAGCTTATTTCCCTTCACGCTGCTGGTTTTTCATAGACTGATCCTGAGTAATTCATAGACTTTACAGACTATTGCCTTGAGGACTATACAATGCCAAATAGCCCCTCTGTTTGGTGGGTCATGCCTCCCGCCTCCCCCTCATTATGTACCCTCGCCCCTTTCCCCATCCAAGCAGGGAATGTTCCTTTACACACCAATCCTTCCCTTCACACCACACTGGCTTTTACTACTCCCCTACTTGTCCCTTCCTATTTTGTTATATCATTTAGGCTTATGCCCCAAAGGTTTCTGCCCCATGATAGTCTTTTACAGACTTTGTACATCTTATGCAATTACTAGATAGAAAGATAGAAAAGATGTAGAGATATTGTGAAGAGATGGTTGAGCAGGCTGCGCTTAAACCTATGAGATGAGTCTCTCCAGGTAAGTCTCTCTAAAGAGGGGTTGAGCACAGGAGGACGCATAAATCTCACAAGGTTCGAAGCCATTTAAGCCTTCCATCCTCCACAGAAAGTCCTACATCTTCCCACCTGAGCATGGCATTCCTCTAAAACATTTAAGCCTGCTCCATTCCATTTTTCTTTACTGTGTCCATTTAGATAGAAAGGGATAGGAGATGTTGCTGAGGAGTTATTCTGATGCAGTCTCCGCCCCCAGGTTTTACTACGCCGCGCGAAACCCTAGCATTGCCCCCTTCAACCAATCCTGGCCCTACACGTCACGCCACGTGAAACCCTAGCATTGCCCCCTTCAACCAATCCTGGCCCTACACGTCACCTCTGGTTGTTGCCCAATAAAAAGCCCCCAAGCCCCCCCCTCTCTCTCTGGGCTCTCAGCTCTCCTTCTCTGAGGTCTTGCTCCCTGCTCTCCCCCTGTGGTCGGCCATTGTTGGCTGGCTCCACGTGGTCTGAACCAAACCCCCCCCATCCTATAATAAAGATTTGTGTACCCCTTTGCTCTGGACGTCCGCTCTCTTCTCCGCGGTGCAGCCCGACACCAGACCATCACAACAACAGACAATGATGTCTTTAAAAAGATAGTAAGGGGAGTTGGCCAGTAGCGTAGTGGGTTAAGCACACATAGTGTGAAGTGCAAGGACCAGCATAAGGATCCCGGTTCGAGCCCCCGGGTCCCCACCTGCAGGGGAGTCGCTTCACAAGCGATGAAGCAGGTCTGTAGGTCTCTATCTTTTTCTCCCCCTCTCTGTCTTCCCCTCCTCTCTCCATTTCTCTCTGTCCTATCCAAGATGACATCAATAACAACAGTAATAACTACAAAAACAAAAAAGGGCAACAAAAGGGAAAATAAAATAAATTTAAAAAATTAAAAAAAAAAAGATAGTAAGAACAACGGAGTTCCAAAGCCTATCTGCTAACTACCACTTGGAGAGCAAGATGAGACAGAGTCCCAAGATAAAAGTTCAGAGTCTGATTGATGGTCCAGAACAAAGAAATCACTCAGCCTGAATGACTAAGAACATTGCCACAATGTTCTTTGCCTGGGAAATTAGACAGGTTCAATCCAGGAGAACACTCAGGTATTTAAGGATGGAGAAGAGTACTGCGTATTGCTCTCCAGCTGCTCTCCTACTATTATAACACACACAAAAACAGTGACCAATGCTTATAAGTCATCCTGTTCAGGACTGTGCTTTCAATATGCTCCCTGGTTCAGCAGGCATGAATAGCTTCATCTAGGTACCTGTTACAGAATCTGGTATGCATTTTGAGATCAATTAGATAAGAATCTAAAAATACAAGGTGATTTCTTTGCACATTAAAATTTGAGAACTTAAGAAACTAAGGAAGGAAAACCCAGTCATTAGTGGACTGCTGACCAGATCGTGTCCCACTGCTCAGAATACTTTAATAGTTCTCACTGCCTTTGAGGTAAAGATACATGTTCTGGGGTCAGATGGTGGTGCACCTGATTAAGCACTCACATTATAGTCCTCAAGGACCCAGGTTCAAGCCCCTCATCCCTACCTGCAGGGAGGAAGCTTCACAAGTGGTGAAGCAAGGTTGTAGGTGTCTTTCTGTCTCTTTCCCCCTCTATCTCCCTTTCCCTCTCAATTTCTCTCTGTCTCCATCAAATAATAAATGAATAAATAAAAGAAAAGAAAATAATAATATGGCAGAGGGTAGATAGCATAATGATTATTATGCAAAAAGACTCTTGTGCCTGAGGCTCTAAAGTCCCAGGTTCAATCTCCCACTCCACTGCAAGCCGGAGCTGAGCAGTGCTCTGGTAAAAATTGTCAGGAAATTGTGAGGATGTGGTAGAGCCTAGCAGGGCTTGACCTGAGAAGTGCATCTATCCTGTCAGTCTCTTTCTCTACTGAGAAGTTGAGCAAGGAGGAACAGGAGTAACCCCAAAGGTTTGCTCCATCTTATCAGACTCCCTGCCTCACAAAGCACCTTGTATTACTGATACTATGGCCTGCTCCCTTATTATCTACATAATCATTGTTTTGCCTGAAAGATTCCCACCCATTCCATTCCTTTGATCTATCTTCTTTCTACCCTCAAGATCCTCGCTGCCTGCAGGGTATTATTATTTATCCTACCAGTTAAAACCTTCACAACAGTTGCTAAGGAAGTTACCTTTCCCAGCCCCCTTTTGCCTTCCTCCACCCCTTTCCAAACCATGTCAAGCCATTTCCATTTCTGACTTGCCACTTCCAGGTCCGACCTTTAAAAGCCTGGGCTCCCTTCTTCTTCTTCTAGCATTTGCCCTTCTTCCGTAGTCAGTCAACAGTGTCAGGTTGAGTCTGATGTAAAGTTTCAAGACCTCCTTTAAATCTGGAGAGCCTCCTTGCCATGAGCTCTGTTCATGAGTCATCACCCTTGTGTTGCGGAGTGAGTAGCAGCCCAGGCTGGCTCTAGTCGAGTTCTCTCCAACTCAGAGAGTATGTGCCTGGGAAGAGGCACCTCCACACTAGCCCAGTAAAAATAATAATAAATTAAGTTTATAAATAAAGAAAAGATCCATGTTTTGTAGTGGCTTACATGTGGCTTTGGACACCCATCTCCAGTCACCTTTCCTCCATCTTCCATCTTATATTCCAGCCAAATTCAATGTAGAGCAACAGCACAACCCTGTCAGGTTTTTCTTTTACTTTCTTTTTTTAATTTTTTATTAGTGATATAATATTTATTTACAAAATGATGAGATAACAGGAATATAATTCCATACCATTCTTACCACCAGAGTCCTATGTTCCCATTCCCTCTGCTGGAAATAGCAGTAATTTTTCCAAGGTCACAGATATGGGTTGATTATTATTTCTGTAACTATCTATATTTATATATATTTGCCCAAGTTAAGGAAATTTGCTTTAAATCAAGAAGACTGGAGCTGAGGTGGGTGAAGGAAGAAAGGAGCTTTTAGTCACTCAGGCTGAGAGTTCAGATCTCTCTGAGAAATGAACAAAGGGACAGTACAAGATATATAGAGGATGCAGATCTGAGAGCAAAAAGCGGCATTACAGAAGCAAAGGTTACAAGGTTAATGGGGTGGGGCATCTACCCCTTGCTCTGGTTGCCTTAGTTACTGTTTTTGTTACTGTTATCTTTCCTGCATAGCTTTGTCTGGGAAAGTTTAGCCCCAGCAGAAGATACACCACTGGGGGCGAGGGGCACCGTTTAGGAAGGCAGAAGCTAGCCAGGGTTACAGAAGCTGACATGACAAGCAATTAAAGATAAAATATGGCAGTTAACCTTGGTTACTATAGATACAATTTGGCATATTCTCTTTACTATATAAAAATCTTACTCTCTCGACTCTCTGCTCTGAGTTGGGACCTTCTCAGTAAAAGTTCAGTCTGACCTTCCTTGTCTCAGTTTTGTTTTCACTTACTTCAACCTTCTGCATAATCACCCGTTCCATCTCAAAATTCCTGCATGTTCTCAGTCTTTCTACACATTCTTAACCCTTTTATTCTCAGTTATTATGTTCTGTGTTGAAACCTTACAAACACAGCACAGTCATAAGCACATATTCTGAGGCTAAATTTTTGGAAATTCCCTATCACCCATTTTTTCTATGGTCCTGCCACCCCTTTCTTTCTAAGTCACACCTACACCTATTGCTACTTCTGAATGTCTGTCTTTTTTTCCTCCTCTCTCTGGTTCCTGATGGAATTGTAGTTCAGAACCCTCTGGTCATCTTTCCTAACATTTCTCCCCTTGTGGGAGTATGAATTAAAATTCTTTTTGGTAGACAGGGCTGCCCACTATCACCATTACTATTCAACATAGTGTTGGAAGTTCTTGCCATAGCAATCAGGCAGGAGCAAGGAATTAAAGGGATACAGATTGGAAGAGAAGTCAAACTTTCCCTATTTGCAGATGACATGATAGCATACACAGAAAAACCTAAGGAATCCAGCAAGAAACTTTTGGATATCATCAGGCAATACAGTAAGGTGTCAGGTTACAAAATTAACATTCAAAAGTCAGTGGCATTCCTCTATGCAAACACTAAGCTAGAAGAAAGTGAAATCCAGAAATCAATTCCTTTTACTATAGCAACAAAAACAATAAAATATCTAGGAATAAAACTAACCAAAGAAGACTTGTATACTGAAGTAAGCCTCCACATCTATGGACATCTAATCTTTGACAAAGGTGCCCAGACTATTAAATGGGGAAAGCAAAGTCTCTTCAACAAATGGTGTTGGAAGCAATGGGTTGAAACATGCAGAAGAATGAAACTGAATCACTGTATTTCACCAAATACAAAAGTAAATTCCAAGTGGATCAAGGACTTGGATGTTAGACCACAAACTATCAGATACTTAGAGGAAAATATTGGCAGAACTTTTTTCCGCATACATTTTAAAGACATCTTCAATGAAACGAATCCAATTACAAAGAAGAATAAGGCAAATATAAACCTATGGGACTACATCAAATTAAAAAGCTTTTTCACAGCAAAAGAAACCACTATCCAAACCAAGAGACCCCTCACAGAATGGGAAAAGATCTTTAAATGCCATATATCAGACAAGAGTTTAATAACCAACATATATAAAGAGCTTGCTAACTCAACAACAAGACAACAAACAACCCCATCCAAAAATGGGGGAGAGGACATGGACAGAATATTCACCATAGAAGAGATCCAAAAGGCTGAGAAACACATGAAAAAATGCTCCAAGTCTCTGATTGTCAGAGAAATGCAAATAAAGACAACAATGAGATACCACTTCACTCCTGTGAGAATGTCATACATCAGAAAAGGTAACAGCAGTGGTCCGGGATGTGGCACAGTGGATAAAGCATCAGACTCTCAAGCATGAGGTCCTGAGTTCAATCCCTGGGAGCACATGTACCAGAGTGATGTCTGGCTCTTTCTCTCTCCTCCTATGTTTCTCATAAATAAATAAATAAATAAATGAAATCTTTAAAAAAAAAAAGAAAAAGAAAAAGAAAAGGTAACAGCAGCAAATGCTGGAGAGGGTGTGGGGTCAAAGGAACCCACCTATACTGCTGGTGGGAATGTAAATTGGTCCAACCTCTGTGGAGAATAGTCTGGAAAACCCTCAGAAGGCTAGAAATGGACTTACCCTATGATCCTGTCATTCCTCTCCTGGGGATATATCCTACAGAACCCAACATATCCATCCAAAAAGATCTGTGTATACATATATTCTTGGCAGCACAATCTGTAATAACCAAAATCTGGAAGCAACCCAGGTGTCCAATAACAGATGAGTGGCTGAGCAAGTTGTGGTCTATATACACAATGGAATACTACTCAGCTTTTAAAAATGATGACTTCACCATTTTTCAGCCGATCTTGGATGGGCCTTGAAAAAATCATGTTGAGTGAAATAAGCCTGAAACAGAAGGATGAATATGGGATGATCTCACTCTCGGGCAGAAGTTGAAAAACAAGACCAGAAAAAAAAAAAAAGTAGAACCTGAAATGGAATTGGCGTATCACACCAAAGTAAAATACTCTGGGGTGGGGGTGGGTAGGTGGAGAGAATACAGGTCCAAGAAGGATGACAGAGGACCTAGTGGGGGTTGTATTGTTATATGGGAAACTGGGGAATGTTATGCATGTACAAACTATTGTATTTACTGTTGAATGTGAAACATTATTTCCCCAATAAAGAAATTAAAAAAAAATCTTTTGGGGTTGCAGAAGCTTTTTATTCTGCATTCTATAATTGCTTCTCTGCTGGACATAGCTATTGGCAGATCAGTCCATACCCCCAGGCTGCTTCTGTCTTTCACTACTGGTATAGGGCTCTGGAGAGGTGAGGTCCTGAGGCACATTGGTGAGGTCTTTTGCCTAGCCATGTCAGGATGGAATCATAGTAGAACCTGCAATTTACTGGCTGTGGCTTAATGAGTTTCTGAAGAAATACTGTTTGTATTTTGCTGAATTTTCAGATATTTTTCAATTTTTTTCTAATTTCACAGGAGAGTGGTCTGAAATGACTTCTACTCCATACCCATGTCTCTGGAAATCCCCAGGTTTTCTTTTTGGACTACGTGTTGCACATTTCTGCTGACTGAAATAGGATTGTTTTAAAATCAAAGAAATAGAGCATTAATCAAGAACAGTAACTATTTATTACAAATTTTTTTATTAGTGATTTAATAATGGTTTACAAGCTCAGAAGATTACAGGGGTACACCTCCTTACTCTCTACCACCACAGCTCTACAATTCTGTACCTTTCCTCTCTGCTCTCCCTCCTTCTCCCTAGGGATAACCACTAAAGTCTTCACAGTCGTGCCTACAGTTTGACTTTTTAAAGAAAAACGAGTTCTTGGGAGTCAGGTGGTAGCTGCAGTGGGTTAGGCGCATTTGGTGCAAAGCACAAGCACTAGTGTAAGGATCCTGGTTCTAGCCCCTGGCTCCCCACCTGCACAGGAGTCGCTTCACAGGTGGTGAATTAGGTCTTCAAGTGTCTATCTTTCTCTTTCCCTCTCTGTCTTCCCCTCCTCTCTCCATTTCTCTCTGTCCTATCTAACAACTACAACATCCTCGTCAACAACAACAATAATAACTACAGCAACAATAAAAAACAACAAAGGCAACAAAAGGGAAAATAAATTTTTAAAAAATTAAAAAAAAAACAAGTTCATTTGTTTCAGTTCTTTATATTGCACATAGGCGTGGGACTATCCAGTAGTTGTTTGGTAGCAGATATAAACTATAGCAACAAGAGTTCTTGAACACAGACACCAAATTAAAAACCTAAAGTTATTATATAGGACAATAATAAGAAAAACAACAACAAAAAATATTTTTAAAAGATTATAAAAATCACTAAAAATAAAATGACATCATTTAAAAAGATATAGATGACTGTATGTATGTAAATGTTATACATATAATTTATATAAAAGCACATTATATATCTTTATTTGTTGGATAGAGACAGCCAGAAATCAAGAGGGAGAAGGGTGGTAGAGAGGGAGAGAGACAGAGAGACACCTGCAATCCTGCTTCACCACTTGTAAAGCTTTCCCCCTGCAGTGGGAACCGGGGGCTCGAACCCAGGTCCTTGTACATTGTAATACAGGCGCTCAACCAGGTGCTCAACCATGTGCACCACCACCTGGCCCCAAAGAAAGTCTTTCTTTAACTGATCTTGTCTCACTGAGGAGCCATCAATATTTAAAATAAGAGATCCCTTGGTCCACAGAAACCTAGTGAATGTGAAGGTAATGGGTTAATGCACCACATTTGGACACAACTCAGTTCAAGAAGTATGTCTCTTCTCAGCAGGAATCTTGAGCCAGCAACTTTCCAGTGATGGCATTTTTCAAGGGACCTTTTGCTTACTCTTCTAGTAGCTCCAGGGAACAACAACAGGCCTCTTGGTAGTCTTTAGCTTACTAAATAATGTAGTGATTCATTGAAATACTCTCCTTGTCTTTCCTTCTTCAAATAGTCCTAGTGTGTAGTGTTGTACATTGTATGAGTGTCAGCTGTGTTGACAAGACTATCACAAACTCTTTGACTGGCCAGCCTAAAGAACTCCTACAAGGCTTGGAATAGAAATGAAGCTTCAGTTGCATGAGGGAAGTTATTACTATATACTCAGTATAGGTCTTTATTTTTATATTGAAACTAAAGTTTTCCTATATGAGAAAAGAGAACTGGGTATTATCATCACTGTTGCTTCAGGTCCATATATCAAACCTACAAATTTGTTGATATTAGAGTTATTTCTTTGGATAATCAAATAGCTTAAGAGAGTTAATCCTCAAAAATATTTCAGTCTTTAAAATATACCAGTCAGAGCTTAGACTATATTTCTGTTGATATTCATTCACTCAACAGTATTTTAAGCATTAATATTAAGTTCAAAGCATTTTGATGATTCAAGAAAGAAAAATGAACAACTTCCAGAGGAATCAAGGAAGCCAATTGGCAATGGTAATATACTGTAGCTGCAGAAGCTGCATTTCACCAGTGCAACCAACTTCTTGCAGTTTCTCAGGATCTTACTAGTTTCCTGTTATGATAGTAATACTTCCCATTGTTAGCTGTAAGGGTTTATTTATATTATTACAACTGTAGTGCCTTGGCAATACAAATTTATAATCTTATGGTTCTGGAGATCTGGAATGGGTCTCACTGGGCTGAAAGCAAAGTAAAGGAAGGACTGCAATTTTTCAGGAGACTTTTATAAAGAATCACCTCTCAAGGTGGGGGAAATAGTTGATATACACCAGTTTCTGTGAGAGAGAGCATATCTTCACATGTATCTATAAACTACTGCAAAATATATACCTGAAAGCAGAAGTACACTAGAGTTTGCAGTGAGTACCTCCCTAACACTTCCTCTCCACTATTCCAACCTTTGGGTCCATGATTGCTCAACAATTTGTTTGGCTTCGTATGTTAACTCTCTTTTCAGTCACCAGGTTCCAGATGCCATCAGGATGCCGGCCAGGCTTCCCTGGATTGAAGACCCCACCAATGTGTCCTGGAGCACAGCTTCCCCAGAGACACACCCTACTAGGGAAAGAGAGAGGCAGACTGGGAGTATGCACCCACCAGTCAACGCCCATGTTCAGCGGGGAAGCAATTACAGAAGCCAGACCTTCTACCTTCTGCAACCCACAATGATCCTGGGTCCATGTTCCCAGAGGGATGGAGAATGGGAAAGATATCAGGGGAGGGGGTGGGATATGGAGATTGGGTGGTGGGAATTGTGTGGAGTTGTACCCCTCCTACCCTATGGTTTTGTTAATTAATCCTTTCTTTTTTTTTTTTCTTTTCTTTTTTTTCCTCCTCCAGGGTTATTGCTGGGTTCGGTGCCTGCACCATGAATCCAC